>NC_056745.1:308076641-308376641 GCF_019279795.1 Protopterus annectens | reverse complement strand
ACACGAGAAGGAAAACAACAGGGAAGACTAACTCCTAAAAAAAGCTAAAGGAGGTCTTATAAAATGGTGGGGGAATCCTCTAACAACAACAGCAACTACTAAGACACCAGCAACCACAACTCTTTGAAGGTAATAAAAACCCCCAAGAAAAAAGGAGCACTTAGCTGTGCCAGAGACTTCCATTCATGATGACAGCAAATGAGATCTGATGAAATATGTTATGCTAGAGGTCTATAGTAGGGTAATGCTTAAGGTTAGATTACAAGTTGTGCCGGATCTGATCCAGCAAACAGCTTGAGGACCCATAATTCAGATCAGATGGACTGATTTTTTTTTTTTATTTCCTTATTGAAGGATTCCCAGTGCTGCTTCTTTTTTTTTCAGGGATTTTTGCTTTCGTAAGTCCAGTAACTAGACTAATGATGATAAGGGTTACTAACAGTAGAAATAGAACAAGGCAATAAAGAACATGTCTAGTGTTCAAATTGTTGTAAATTAATTGGACTTCTGGCTGACGTTTTCTTCTAAAACTTAGTATAATGTCACAGTTTCTTATAAAACATAGAGAAATATGACAATTACCAGATTCATACTTCTCCCCCAAACAAAAAAAGTGCTGGAAGTTTTCTGCCAGAAACTGAAAGAATGTGACACCCTTAAGATCATTTGTTGGTAATTCTTGTTTGAAACATTCCTAGTAAAAAAAAAACACAAATCTCTGAACTATAAGCTTCAACCACATTAAAAATAACAACTGAAAATCTATATTTAGCACTGACAAGAACCAGTACTATTAAATCACAAACCAGTGAAAAACAACAGATCACTCAAGCAGTATTCATGTGCTGCAGAAAGAAACTGAAGAAAATATATGACACACACTCATTTATAGCTTGGCTGTCTCTAATGGTCATGACTTGATACTGTATCCATGCACCCCATGGCTGTCTAACTACTGAATAAGATCAGGATGAGGGAATGATGCCAGCCTTCAGCTTATATCTCATTTATACTTTGATTTCATGCAGCAGTGATCCTTATGATGGATGGATATTCTCAATGCCTATACTAACAGAAAAATTAAAGATCCTAGTAATTGTAAGACAGATACATAGCACCAGGTCAGAATAGTCTGGGCTGTAGACATGTTAGACAATGCATTCTAAGCAGGGGAAACATGGAAAAGGAGATGAAGAGCCAACCTCATTAGAGATTAGTAATCCCTCATTGGCCCACTCAGATGATATCCTCAAATGGTATAATATCTCTTTCTGTAGGATGGAAAGCAAAGAGCACAAGGCAAGACGATACCAAACACCCAGTTATAAAAGGGAGATGCCTTGCTCTTTGACAGCCTAGAAGACTGCTCTTACCTAGAGCATAAACCTCCAATAAGTAAAAAAAGGTCTTTGCTAAGCAAGTGGACCAAACATGATTTTGAACTTTGAAACAGTACTAGCCTTAGTTTCCAACTAATATCAAATTTACCATAAACTCTGAAATGGACTGCAAAAGACAACTATACCTGACCATAATCCACTGCTACCCCTTACAACTCCGTTTATTATCTTCCAACTCATTTTTCTTCATGGTAGCACTGTAGCCTGTATATATTGTACATAATTAATGTTTTTTTTTTTTTTTTTTTGCTGTTAGACTTAGACTGTATATATTGTTGTTTTGTTGGTTTATATTGTTCTGACAGTGTGAAATAAACCAAATAAAAAGTTATTTGAGAAAAAACTATACCTGACCATAAACCTTAGTCTTTCAAAGAGAAGACACCAAACTATTTACCACTGGACAACTACTGGACACAGCAGCAGACCATTGTCTAATCAAAATACAAGATCACAACCATAAGCAATCTTTCCAAGAAACTATTGTAAAGTTTTATACCATGGAATAAACATGATTTTTAGGCCCCTGGACTATGTAGATCACCAAGACAACTTTTAGCTAAAACAATGAAACAATGCAGTATACTGTACAGACTTGAAGTATGACAGTGTCAAACAAATACATCCTATAACTGTGAAAAGTGCTAAAATGGAACATCAGCTGACTCACAAATAGTTAAATGTATTATTTAATACCTTTCTTTTATTTGCAGTAAGCCATGTGCAAACACTTCTTGAATTCAGCATATCTCTCAACCTCTAAGGATTAAAAATCATAGCAGAGTGTCAAAAAGAAGAGCACTTTCTAATTCTTAATAGATGTTTTTCATTTACTAGACCCTATAGAGTTAGCGATACAGAATCATTGTATAGAGTTAGTTTACTTATTTATTTAGAAAGGTACGTACCCATGAACAGCTGAATTCACAAAGAAAATCATTACATCTAGGAAGCATATGGCTATATCTGATGGCCACAATCATAGCAGTTGCGACGTATGCCAAGTTGCCAAAAAAATTTAGCATCATTATGCCCAGAGATCTGCTAAAAAGAGTATAGTTCTCATAGCCATACAATACCATGAGTGCAATAATGCAGTTATAAGTTTAATGCTCTTACATCTCAACTTTTTATTTATTTGTACAAGATAGTCTATATAATTTTGCAGTACCTGAGTAAGATAGGCCCACGCATTAACAGGTGGAAGAGGAGGGTATGCAAGGATTGGTTTTGTTGTTTCCCCAATACCATCTCCAATAAGTTTTCCATTTGCAGAATATGCCGCAACTGCAAACACATATTTCTCATTGGGTTCCAGGCCTTCAACTTTCAGAAAGCACTCCACAGCTGCAGGTACCTACAAAAACACATATTTACTATTATTAAAAATGATTTTCTTTAGATATACTCATGCAGTTTTATGGAAGTACAAAATGCTCTTTATAACAATGCTTGAGGCAAGGGTGAAGGTAATCTGTGGAAAATTAATGCCCAAATCACTGAAAATGCTTTTTTTTTTTAAGTGTTTTTAAAAGCACTAATTTAAACATACTTTAAAGGAGGCAAGCCCCTACAACACCTATGCAAGAATTTCCCCCGAGTACCCTCTAAACCAAAGTTGCGTTCTTACTATAATGACAGATCAGCATGGTTATGTTTATCAACTTTACCCAGAAGGACTTAGACCACATGTCTGCCAGGACAGCAAGAAGAAAAATGTTTCCAATCGCTAACTCATCCCCTTACATATAACACCTTATGCTGCTTTCCTAATGTCAGGCTCTGAAGTATGCTGCTCAACAGCAGAGCACAACCAGAAAAAACAACTAATCACTCCATGAGCACAATACCTCTTTCTATAGACTTAGTCTGCCAGACAAGGGAAAGGTGGATGATGGTGATCAAAAGGAGAAGTAATCACAACCATACATATCTATTATGATGATAAGTACATAAGTCAAAATTATGTACCTGCCAATATGCTAGATCTGTGTTGTCTTCTTCTGTTCCATCTCAACTAATGAATATATCAGATCTGATGAGATCCAATGCAGGCAACTTTCAGACTGTTAGAAATGAAGCTCAAGCTCCTCCCCTACCCATAATTCCCTCTGCCCTCACAGTGACTCAGATCAAGTTTTCTTGTCTATACTAAAGGATTTTCCTATATTATACAAATAGGAAAGAGCCTGAAATGACAAAGAAACAGTCCCAGACTGTAAGCAAGACAAAGCTCTGGACAGATCCAGTACAGTCAGTCAAGAGCCCAAAATAGTGACAATTTTGCTGGAGGATGAACAGAGGGAACACTGAGCCAAGAACTATAACAGTCTTAACTTCCCTTTCACTCTTCTTCAGCTTGCTCTTGGCCTAAGGAATGAACAGCTCACTACTATTAAATGGAGTGTTAAGGAAGGAAACCTTAAAATCATCTGTGAAATCCATGAAGCATAACCAGCATGACAATATATGGTAACTTCAGTGAAGACCACGCTCTTTGTACTGTCTGCTACATTACGCATCAAGTGTATGGTGAGAGGTTTGATATGGTGGAGAGGTTAACTGTCTGAATGGAGAGCTTACTTTAGAGATCCTCATTAAACTCCTTCAACTATTTTCTAGACACCACATCCACCACTTCAGTCTAGAATGTTAGCATGCATGATGAGTGAGTGTCTATAAAAAAAATTGAAGATGCATAAATTCACTTCCCATACCAATCCAATGTTCTGGATTTCATCTGTTGGGGGGTGGCCCACTAGGATCTGGAGGTTACAAGCCTTCTTTATTGCTGCTGTGCTGACAAAGATATGTATTATAGAATTCTGGACTCAACAATTCCAGTCCTTAAGCGATCAGAGTATCCTATCTGTTCTTCTAGGTATTGTGTTATGACATTAGGATCTTTACACACCTCCTTGGTAAAATGTGCTACACTTGTGTTCACAGTAAGAACTACAAAGGAAGCCAAGGGGGGAATGACTGAAAACTTTATTGTGGGATTTCTCTGGAGAGGTGTAGGGGGAGTACTGACCATCCCTACCCATCTTGTATCATTTGGATTATCTCCTTGAATTTGGAGTTATTTGGGGGAACTGGGGAATTTTCACTGTCAATGACTGGTTCTCAGGATTCCAGCAATGAATCAATGTGCTTCCTCTTCCATATCAACTTTTCCCACTTCTCAGGAGGAATGTCCTGAGGAGAACAAAGAAGAAGCAAACTTGCACTTAGACACTGTCTGGTATGGTCTCACATTCACCCCTCAAGTCCTACCAGAACAGAGGTTGAGAAGGTTCAAAAATGGGTCTGAGGTTATGTTGCATGGGACCTGAGTTTGAATAGTGGTTTAGGCACCTGTAGGAGCTAGTGCAGAAGGATGGGAAAGAGAGAGAGAGAGACAAACAGAGAGTAGCCAGTACTGGCTCACCCATCCAGGCAGGAGGGAGGCAAGTCAAGCTTGCCACATGGGATACACCTAGCAAAAGCACTAGGAGTTCACCACAAGGAGCTTCAGCATATTGGACCTCACATTTATGTAAGCCAAGGAGAAGTCAGCACGTGGAGATATACTCCCCTCAGAGGCCAGCATATGGAATAGCTCAGAACAGCCACTGTAGGGGAGACAGTGCTCCATTATGGGAGAGAGTAGGCTACCATGTAGGACCAGCAAGCTGGCATGTTCCATACCACCTGAGTTTCTCTTTGAAGTGGATGAACTGATTGGGGATTCCCAGGTAGAAATGATTGGGACATAGGGCTCCTGTCTTACTTATAGCTTTCTAGCTTTGTGCTGCCAATAGTTTTCTAGCTCTTGCTGCCACATGGTCCTATGGGGGACAAGAAATTAAAAAAAAAAAAAAAAACAAAGAACTGCATCTAAGGTGGACTTAAGTCAAAGCCAGGAGTCTTGCAGGTGCCAAGGGAATTTTATGGAGAGAATGCTGTAACACTGGCACTACTGTCAATGACACTATCTAGTCTGGTGTTGAGTACATCAGTGCTGAGGGATCAGAACCAAGCCAGACTGAAATCAGTGCCAAGAAAACTGGCAACATCATCTCCACAGAGTTGGTACTCACTTCAGATGCTGAAAGGTCCCTTGATACTGACACTAGCAGCAGAGCTCTCAAGGCCTAGGGTTCAACGTCTAAAATGTAAGACATATGAAGTGTAGGCAATACCAGTGGCACTGACATTGAGGTCAATCTCCAGGCTCCAAAGAGACACTCTGAGCTAAAGGATCTACAGTGGAACCTATGAAATCCAATGGCAGTGCTGACTAATGAAAATCTGTCTGGACTGGTATAGGTGCCTGTAGGGTACTTACCTGCACTGTGAGGACTTGTGCAGTAATCAGGGCAAATAAAGATTAGAAACAAAGGTTTGAAAAGAAAAACTATCCCTGTCCACCTTGGAACCTAATGACTTGGGAGGAGGCCCATCTTGACCTAAGCCTAAAGCACAAATGTCAAAGCTTTGCATAATCAATCCCCACAGACAAAGAATAATGTGAGGAAATTGATACAAATACATGGAAGACATGGATGAAAAAAGCACTTGCTTAAGTCCATTTCTGAAAGACAGAAGACATTACCCTATTCACTTAGTCAGTGGAGATGGTCTTCCACTACATTAATTATTCTGGACACTCCAGAATTACAGAAAGATCTTTCCATCTTCTGGCTTCAACTTTTTTTTAGGGAAACAGGGAGGATTCCTTAAAAGAAAAACACTTCCCCAAACATCTCTTTTTCTTGCTACCCTATCATTGTCCTTAGCTTTCATCCTATTAGACTTTGATGCAGAAAGTTCAGGCTGCACTTAGTCATTCTTGGGCATAATACCCTTCAAAATAAGCTTGTTTCTTTAATCATTTAAGGTCTATGGTCAAACACTTTACAAATCCATAAACCATTCTTTAAGTGCTGTAGTCCTAGACATACCATTAGCCACATGCCTATGTTGTTGCGAGAAAAGTCTCTAATTTCTTAAAGACAATGGAGTTTTAAAAATCTCATCTCTACATTATGAGACCAATTAACTGCAAACAAATGTAAAAACGGTAACAACAAAAAAAGCAACACTCTCAAGCAGACAACAACTACATCCAAAAAAGTACAGTTGTGTAAATTGCACTTTCACATAACAGTAGATGTCCAAATTGTTGTATCCTGTCAAGGATACATCACCCAGTCAGCTTCCCAACACTCAAATCCCCTCTCACATGGTCTCATTGGCTGCCTAGAGGCTAATCAATTTTGGAGGGAAACTATAAAAGTGTTCAGGAATTTCATGCCCCTAAGTGTAATAATAGCAAAAGTTGTAACCAATAATATAACTGTGTACAATAATGGGAATGGTGGGTGGCTGCAGCTACTGTAACACTGCATACTTTGAACATTTATTATCATAGGTAAGTGCAACTTACACAACTGTAATATGGTCATCATTTTCACTGCTGGAGTAGCCTATGGGTAGACTACCATCGCTTATTTAACCTAGTAGGTAGAAGGATAAGGGTTTAAGAGCCCCCAGAGGATCCTTGCAAAGCTTACTTTGGACTTGGAAATGATCGTTTTCCTAAGGACTTGGTTTAGAAAACCAGGCAAGGATCCTCCACTATAAGAGCTTGTGACTCAGATACACATTTTGCAGATGTCAGAGCAATAAGTAGGACAGGTTTTCAAGTAATGAACCTCAAATCAGCCAAACAGGCAGTTTCAAAATAGTGACAAAGGTAGTTTTTCCAGCACAAAATATAAATCCCATGATGGAGGAATTTGTTTGTGAGGTGGTATCATGCAACACCCCTTTCTGAAAGTGTTTAACCATTAACACAGAAAAAAAGAGGAAGACCCATGATCCATGGGCAGACAAGCTAAAATGGCTGCAAGATGAATAATAGAGACATAAGGAAGGCCAGGATATAGTAACTCAAATATTTCAGCACTAGGGATGCAAAATCTTTGATGGAACCCTGTTTACTTGTTAGGCACCATCTACAAAATATTTTCCATTTGCCAATATCTGATTTTCTAGTACTAGGCTTTATTGCCTCCTTTAGTACCTGGTGCACATCCTTGTGAAAATGATGCCTAAAAAGTATCAAAATTGAATCATCCAGGCAATCAGTTGAAATTGGCTGATGGGGTGTATCACATTCCCCTTTATCCTGTGTGACTAGATCCAGTCTGTGATGAAGCTTGTGGTAATTGCTCTTGGCCAATTCCATAAAAAGAGAGAACCGATTTTGCATTGGCCAAAAGGGAGTCATCACAATGATCTTTGATAAATCTTTCTGAATTTTCAGAAGTACCTTAGAAGTTATAAGAAAGGTGTAGGAATGCATATAGGAATATCCCTGACTAAAAGGATGAAAAAGCATCTGTTCTCCAGGCTTGGATGCAAGAATTCTTGGAACCAAATTTGTCTAGTTGCCTGTTTTGAAAGGAGGCAACAGATCTGTTTGAAGTGTTCCCCACATCTGGCTGAATTCCTGGAATACATCTGAATTGACATCAGCAAACAGGTTGGAGGGGTCAGAGCAACAAAGCTGCTGTATGCAGACGATGTGGCAGTACAGGCAGACTCTGATCTAGAGCTTCAGCAAAGGATAGGAGAATGGAATGCAAATCTGAAGGCACATGGGATGAAACTAAGCACAGATAAGACAGTGGTAATAGCAGCAGATTGGGGAAATCAGAAGAAGCTAAGAATAGAGATAGATGGGAAGATAGTGGAACAGGTAAACAGCTTCAAGTATCTGGGATGGGTGGTTGAGGAGAAGGGTAGCCTGAATGAAGAGGTCAAAGCTACAATCAGAGGGGCTGTAGCCAACCGGCATAGAGTATCAGGTGTAGTCTATGACAGAAGAATTCCAAAGAAGCTGAAAAGTAAGGTGTACAAGACAGTGGTGCGACCAGTACTACTGTAAGGTACAGGAAACCTGGGCAGTAAAGGCAGAACAGCTGAAGAAGCTACAGATGATGGAAATGAAGTGCCTGAGAAAGGTGGTAGGATGCACACTGCGGGACAGGTGAAGAAATGAGGATATAAGAGCAGAAGCCAAAGTAGCTCCAATTGCAGAAAAGATCAAAGAGAACAGATTACAATGGTATGGGCATGTGTAGAAAAGCAGAAGACAATCTGGTGAGGGAGATTTGGGACAGACAGGAAGAAGGTAAGAGGAAGCGAGGGCATCCAGCAAAAAGGTGGATGGATTGTGTGAAAGAAGATCTGCGACAGTCAGGCATGAGTGTTGAAGAAGGCAGGAGAGTGGCACTGAATCGAGAGAGTTGGCGACAGTTAATACGATACCCCGACCCCATGTAAATGGGAAAAAGGGGGATGATGATGATGATGATCTGAATTGACCAGCCACTTGTGAGGGTCTGTCCATAATCTGCCAAGTTTGTCTGCCACTATGTTTTGCTCTGATAGTATGTAAGAAGCCTGAAGAATTAGAGTGTACTGAAGAGGAAATTCCAAGTAATTTTTGTCAGCCAGCACAGAAGGTATGATCAGGTACCCCTCTGTTTGTTTACATACCACATCACTGTGGTGGTATCTATAACCATCTGAAGACAGCCTGGTACCCAAAGATGTTGTAGGGCCTTTATGGAATGGATTAAACCCTGTATTTGTTAAACATTTATGTGCTTTGATCTGTCCATATTGTCCCATAGGCCTTGCACATTTATTACCAGAGATAATACACCACAAGCAAGATCTAAGGAGTCCATCAGGACAGGCTGTGCTGGGTGGAAAGAGAAAAAGAGAATCCTGGACTGACAGCCATCTGATCCATCCACTACTGCAGTTCTAGTTTTCCAAAAGACAATACTGGAATTTGAAACTCTAGGGGTTGAATATGCTGGGTCTGCATTTTATGAGGTACCACTGAATCTTTTTCATTTGCAGTCTGGCAAGTGGTATCATAGGGATCATAGAAGTCATATAGTCTATTGTCCTAGTAAACACTGTAGCTGAAACTAGGGATAGAAGAGAGAAGCTTGGGAATATTTTCTGATTAGTCTATCTTACCCCAAGGTAGAAAGGCATTTTGCATGTGATTGTCTATAAGGCACCCTTTGATGGAGTCAGGATGGATTTTTGCAAGTTTGCCTGAAATCCCAGATGAGTGAGGAGAGAAGAAACCTTTGTGAATGAGACTGTACAGATAAGCAAGTTATTTAAATAAGTAAAAATATTGATATCTTGCATTCTGCAACTGGTCACCACTGAGGCTAGACACTTAAACACTCTTGGTGCAGCAGAAAGCCCAAAGAGTAATTCAGAAAATTGATAATGTGATCCAGATACAAAAAAATCTTAGCTACCTGCTGATGTTGTGTGCAATAAGAATGTGATGGTAAATATCTCTGAAATCTAATGCTACCATACCACAATGGACTGGATGAAGTGTTAATACAGATTGAAGAGTTAACTTCTTGAATTGTGGCACTTTTACAAACAGACTGAGAAAAGAGAGATCCAAAACTGGTCTCCATGAGTGCTCCTTCTTTGGAATTAGAAAGATTGTGCCTTTTTCTATGTTTTTTGCAGGGATTTGTTGTTCTATGACTACTGAATGTAACATATGCTAGATCTCTTGGAGAAATAACTCTGTTTGGCTGGGAGGGTTGGGGGATCTCCCTGAAAAGGTTGGGAATATTTTATCCATTGTCAGCAGTAACCATCCTGGATCACCTTTGAGCCCCATTTGTTTGAAATTATCTGACACCATGCTGAGTCACTAAGTCTCAGATACTGAGAAGGTGAATAGAGAAAGAGGCGGGAGATGACCAGGTCTCTGGCATAGTCTTTTGGAGGATGGTGGTTTTTTTTTGTTTTTTTTTTCTTTTTTGGAAAACTTTCTTTTTTGGGTTTGGGATTAGTACCCTCCTGCCATTTCTTCTTAAAAGCTTGCCTGTTTTAAGTTCTGCTCTTTGCTTGTTTTATCCTTTGAAAGGAGTAGAGGGTTTTTTATTCAAACTTGGTTTGTCTGGGTCATTATCAGAGCTACACCACAGAGCTATTCTTATTTTAAACACATCTTTCACTTTTGGAAGGAACATGACTACATATCTACGCTGAGTTTTCTGAAAATGTAGTATAGAATTACTAAGTACTAAACTGTGACTTCACCTTATATTGTTTATTCATTTTAACACATTAAGATCCACAGGCACAAGCAACTTGGGGCCATTGTCTGGCCAAGAGGCTCTCTCTGAATTACATTATACAGGTGGATATTAAGGAAATCATACTTAGAAGAACAAGATAAATCTCATAACTCATAGCCTTAGTTCCCTATGCTGCACTTCCATATGTGAAAGAAATTTGCATTTTTTTTGCAACTTTAGTCATTTTAAATGTTAAGGAAATACATTTTCAACCTACCATCTGCGGTACCCCACCTTAAGAATCACTGCATTGCCATTTCACCATTCCATTCTAAAAGGTGATTTCACACTTCAACTGAAAACACTTCACAGAACAATTGCCAAATAGCTCTGTAATGGAATGGTGCAGTAACAGTATAATTGTTTATCAAGTGTGTTGAGCATTTCAGGGAAAACTATTAGCAACTGCCAAATTCACTTTGATACATATATGATCATGGAAACTCATCTGGTAACTTTAGTGATTGTTGGTATTTCTGATTTCTGATTTAAAACCTACAAAATAGCAACATCACAAATATATCTCATCCAACAATTAACTCTATGGTTTGAATTATCTAATCCCTACATCCATTTATACTGATAAAGTCTGCAAATGTGAAAACATTTCACTGGATGGATTTTGGTTATCAGTCCAGTAAACATTTTCTAGTTTGGAGTGATGGCAGATGTTAAGTGATCACCTTCCCACATGTGTTACTGGTAGCATTTAAGATCTATAACAGGTAAAGGTATCATTACTCACCTAAGGTTAAACGCAAACCCTAGTCCTTTCATTCTACACATACCTCTGCTGATGGCACTCCTCTCCAAAGGTTTTGTTAATGAAACAGTAAAATTAGTCAGTGATGTCTTCCTGTACACTCTGAGTATGCCTGGCCCCAGAGGCAAAAATTGTGTCAATTCCATTTACCAACATATTCTACCATCAGCTGTATGAAGACTAGAAGAGACCATTTGTAAAGCTTCTGAAATAAACCACGACTGAAGTGGATCAAAATAGTTTTAAAACTGCTGAAATTAAGTTAATATATCTGTAGTCTAGCAAACCATCTTATTACCAAAACCAAATGAAAGAGAATGTCATCAGCCATAAAATGTTGGCAATCAGTTAATTGGATTCTTCACACTGAGAGTTAGCGCAGATGATTAAAGCCATGAGTTGTTAATGGGCTGTTTCCTATAGTACATTTTGTGTCTCTGAGCAAGCCACTTAACCAGCGAGTACTCTGGAGCAATTGGGCTAGGCTTTTCAGTGTCTGCTAGACCACATGTCTAAGAACTACCTATGGACGTGCTCATTCTCCATAATCTTTTCCTTGTTTAGACAATAAAAACATTGCTGTTCATTTTGTACACCATTTTCATGACTCATTTCAAAGACTCATCAGTTAAATCCTATGAGGTATGCTGACGTTCCCCCTTCAACCCCTTCAGTTGCAGATAGACTTCTTTTATCCTCAAAAAGGTATGTATGTCACCTGCAGGTCAACAGATTTCTCAAAAAGTGGAACCAAGTTCAGTTACATATAAAAATCTGCAATTTCTTAGGGTTCCTGCTAGTGCCACTTCTTGTCCTGTTACTGTATTAATTGAAAAAACTATAAAAGGAAATTTAAATTCCAGCCTGCTATAAGCAAGCCCTCATTATATCTATTCACATGAGTAGTCATGGTCAGTTCACCGAGCTAAATGATTTTCATTCCACTTGCTTTTCTTCCTAACATCATGGAAAAGTGTGTTAACAAGAATTTCTCAGTTACATAACATATACTTTCAGCAAGGCATTTGGCCTGAATGTGAGACAAACACTGCATTTCTGAAACTCATAGTGTGTTTTTTTTCAGTAATTTAAGTAAGCAATAATGTTTGACAGGGTGTGTGTGGCATTTGGCCTCTACATCCCTTGGAAGGGTGTTAATTACACATAAACACACATCCTGGAGGGCATTATTGTGCTTAGAGAATGGGCTCTCTGTAAAATTGTTGTGTTTTACTTACTTTTTTTTTTTTAAGTACTATATTAATTTTGTACATATTTTTGATGTAAAATAGCTCCTCCGCCTAATGTTTCAAACTTTCTGTAGTACATATTCATGGTGTTGGAGGAAGCATTTTGCATCAAAAATATATATATATATATATAAATAATATAGTACTTAGTACTTAAAAATAAATAAGTAAAACACAATTTTACAGAGAGCCGATTCTCTCTCTCTTTCTCTCTCTCTCTCACATACACAGTCTCTTCTGGTTTCACACATACACACACACAGACACACACACACGCACACGCACACAAACACGCACACACACACGCACACACACACACACACAGACACACACACACGCACACGCACACAAACAGGCACACACAGTCTCCTCTGGTTTCATACTTGCATTCACTCACACAAGCATGACTCTCAACCTCTTAGCACAAAAGAAATCTGGACAAAGCCAGTCACCCCTACAATCTCCCTGCAGAGTGCCAGTCCCGGTGGTATGCACCAGCTTACTTTTCAACAATTTTAAACCTTCATTCCTGTTTCTGCTTCAAAGCCAGTGGAAAAAGGCTATAACTTGGCTAAAACCATCAGTTAGGAACATACCTCTGCCTGGCCTGCTGGAAAACAAATATAATTTGCCTCCTCAGTCACAGAACTACAAAATTGAACCATCTTTAAGATATAACTTGGCTAAAACCATCAGTGAGGGACATACCTCTTAAAACCATCAGTGAGGGACATACCTCTGCCCAGCCTATTGGAAAACAAAAATAATTCACCTCCTCAGTCACAAAACTACAAAACTGAATCATCTTTAAGTATGTTGCCCTGTACTAAATTTTCATTTATGTAACTTAGCCTAGGTATAAATAACTGAAGCACATCACTGAACCAGCCCTACACTCCTGCTGCCCTCTTGTCTAGTTGCCCTACACATTTTGACTATTTCCACCCCACGAGAACAATTTCATCCCATCTGCTTTCTATCTGTAATTGTCCCACTCCTTCCCTTTACTCTGCTTTACCCTATCCTTAGTTTCACACAGCTTCCTTCACTGCCCCACTCTTATGCAGACATAATTACAGTTATGCAGTAACTCGTACTTGTGCAGCCTCTCTGCAGACATAATTACAGTTATGCAGTAACTCATACTTGTGCAGCCTCTCTGCAGATATAATTACAGTTATGCAGTAACTCGTACTTGTGCAGCCTCTCTGCAGATATAATTACAGTTATGGAGTAACTTGTGCTTGTGCAGCCTCTGTGCAGATATAATTACAGTTATGCAGTAACTCGTACTTGTGCAGCCTCTCTGCAGATATAATTACAGTTATGCAGTAACTCGTACTTGTGCAGCCTCTCTGCAGACATAATTACAGTTATGCAGTAACTCATACTTGTACAGCCTCTCTGCAGATATAATTACAGTTATGCAGTAACTTGTACTTGTGCAGCCTCTCTGCAGATATAATTACAGTTATGCAGTAACTCATACGTGTGCAGCCTCTCTGCAGATATAATTACAGTTATGAAGTAACTCATACGTGTGCAGCCTCTCTGCAGATATAATTACAGTTATGCAGTGACTCGTACGTCTGTAGCCTCTCTGCAGATATAATTACAGTTTATACAGTAACTCATACTTGTGCAGCCTCTCTGATTGTTTTTGTAGCCTCTGGTTTCCAGAGTACTGCTCCAAATTGCTCCATTCACCCTCGCTTTGCTCAGGTTCACTCCACTTCCATAGACCATCCACCTCCAAACATCTTAAGGATATACTCTATTCACCTGACCCCACCAATCTATTCAACCAATCCTCATTACCCTATTTTATAACATTCTCCACCAACTAATCCAATTAAACACCTCCTGTACTATGTCTTAGTGTACATCCCTCTTTCTCCTGTGCCTCTTGTATTACCTTGTAGTATCCACCCAATAAGCCAGCTATACATCTGCTTTAATACATCTCATCTTACATCCTCTTTCTTCCCTCCTTCTAGTATTATCTCTTCTTCAACCAGTCTTACACTTACTTGCAGTTTGATATTACACTCATACTTCCTGCTCCACCCAAATTACATGTCTCGGACACTGCTCCTTTCTGTTCTACCTCCCTTCTGTTTCATAGACGCTCAGCCTCTCCCACTCACTACCTTCCAAATCATGCTTCGTAACATACTGGCATCCTCGATATTACTTCTCCTTTCCTCCTTGACCTCTTATCACAGCATCTGATCTAAAATCATCTCCAACTCTCTCTGAAGCATGCAACAACCACAACATCACCTGGTCATACTTCATCTCTCCCTCTCTATATAACTTCTCTTGCACTCATCTCTTCAGAGCTAAAGTCTTGTCTTACCCCCCTCACTTCTAGATTCAAACTAAAACATCACATCTACAGTTACTACACTCCCAAGCTCACCTTACTTGCTAGAATTCTCTTTCTAGCTAGTGACATACACCCTAATCCAGGTCCCTTCACATTACTACCCACTGCTATTCAAACAACACTCTTCACCTCCACTCCCATCTCCTCAGCCCCTTCTTTAACCCTCTTCTCCTCCTCCTCCCCTAAAACCTTATCCATTATATTTTCACCCTGCCAAACTATTAATACTAAACTGCCTCATTGACACCCCCAAAAATTTGCTATTGCTTCCATCTATATCCCACCTGCCAAAAACATCCCTATTCGTGAAAACATACCGTCATGGATCTCATAAAACATACCCTATGAAACCGTAATACTAGGTGATGTCAATATTGACTGGAAAACACTAATTGTAAACTCATGTGTCCAAAGCATTAATCTCTTTAGATTTACCCAGCTCATCTCATCTCCATCTCACTTGAATAAACATTCCAACTCCAGCACTATTCTTGACTGGATACTGACTACCAACTCACACTTCTATCACAACCCCTGTACACTTCTGGATACCTTAACTGACCACCTACCCATCTAAACCTAAATACACTCTTCACAACTATACAACCATTCACAACCCCTTTTTTACCATTTTGCATATGGGGTCAGGGTGTCACTTTAACAGTGACAATCATCTTGAGCCAAGGTTTACACCACAGAGTGGCTAGCCCTGCTGCAGTAGTTCATCCGTACCACTCACTCACACATGCACTCACACCTACAGACAGTTTTAGAGTGTCCAATCCACCTACTGCATGTCTTTGGAGTGTGGAAGGAAACCGGAGTACCTGGAGGAAACCCACATGACCATAGGGGAGGGCATGCAGACTCTGCACAGAAGGCACCCCAGCCAAGAATCAAACTGGAGCGCTTCTTCTTGTGAGGCAGCAATGCTAACCACTGCACCACCTTGGCTACCCCAGCTGTGTGTCTCCCCAACTATACAGACTTCTTTATAAAGACTGCCGTAAGCTCTCTAACTTCACCTTCACGACACTTAATGAAAGACTCTGATCAATAAACTGGTCCTGCCTGCATAGTCTTCCCCATAATTACATCATGCTAAAATTCAATGACATCTTCTTAGACATCCTTAACACAATAGCACTCCTTCAGAAAATCTGAATAAAATCAAATTATGCCCCGTTTTACAAAAGACACTCGGTCCATTATGAATCAGAGAGATTCTGCTTTGAAAATATGGTTAAAATCCAAATCCCCTACTCACCATCAAATTTTTAAGGAACTTATAAACCATACAAGAAAATGTATAAAGACAAAAAAAAAATTTATGATAAGGACCAAAGTAGTCAACAACCTATTCCCAAAAACTTCTGGAGAACTATCAACTCTATCCTTCATCCCAGAAGCCCACAAACTCCTAATCCTTACCCTAACAATTCAGCACAGGACACTGCCTCCTTTCTCAATCATTACTTCACTGACTCTCTAAATTCTGGTAATTCTGTCAAAGCCATATTCTACCTTTCCAAAGCCAATGGCATTGCAAGTTATAATAGGCATATGTGCTCCCTGACAATTTTATTTTTATTTTTAATGGTAAAAGTTGACTTCTCAAATACTTGTGTGATCAAACATCAATCATCCAGTGAAATCATTTGCTTTTTTCCTTCCTATTTGTAAACACAGATATACTCCAGGGATCATTACTACATTCACTTCTGTTTATGATATATTTGAATAAAATGGTTTCACAACAGTAGGGTATCAAAGTTAATACAATAAGCAGGTAACTATTAACACTATTTAGAGAAGGGGCAAACTGTACATCAGCACCCTGATTGGAGAATGAACATTCTCCAGCAGGGTATTAATGTACAAATAATGTCCGCTGAAAAACGAGTCCACCGCTTCACAACAGCATATCAAGTTGCCATTATTTTTTGCTCGCTAAGCAGCGCTTTTGCTATTTAGCAAGTGTAAAAAAAAATAAATAAAAATAAACAGAAGAAAAGTGTATTTGTGTGTATGTATGTGTATGAGTGTGTTTGTTTCTGTCTGCATGTGTGAATGAATGCATGTATGAAAGCAGAAGAGACTGTGTGTGAGAGATCGAGAGTGAGAGTGATCTTGTGTGAGTGAATGTATGTATGAAAGCTGAAAAGATTGTGTGTGTGTGTGTGTGTGTGTGTGTGTGTGTATGAGAGCTTTAGAGAGAGTGAGAGCCATCTTGTGTGTGAATGCATGTATGAAGCAGAGGAGAGTGTGTGTGTGTGAGAGAGACTGAGAGAGAGTGAGAGCGATCTTGTGTAAGTGAATGCATGTATGAAAGGAGAGGAGACTGTGTGCATGAGAGAGAGTGTGAGAGCGATCCTGTGTGAGTGAATGCATGTATGAAAGGAGAGGAGACTGTGTGTGCGAGATCGAGACAGAGAGAGAGAGCAGTCTTGTGTGCATAGCTCTCAAATGTCCACATTTTCACAGAATGTCCAGATTTTTGTCTCATATTTTTTGTCTGTTCCTCATAATATGTATGATTTTATGAAGATCTGTGGCAAATCAGTGAGGAGCAAATTCACTAAACAATGACAGGCATATGAGTTTCATGCTTTATATCTTTCAAAAATGCATTGCAATACAAGACCTTTTATTCTAGCAACTTTCTAAGTTTATAAGATCAATATTTAAAATGTGTCTCTGTTTCTGGGGCTTTGTCCTCCCATATAGTTTGGCTTGTCCAGATTTTTTGTGCTAAGAGGTTGAAAATTATACTTGTGTAAGTGAAAGTGAGTATGAAACCAGAGGAGACTGTGTGTATATGTATATGTGTGTGAAAGTAGAAGAAACTGCATCTAAGAGAGAGAGAAATGGAGAATGGGCTCTATGTAAAATTGTGTTTTAGTTACTTATCTATTTTTTTAAGAACTATATTATTTGTTTATATATTTTTGATGTAAAATGCTTCCTTTAACACCATTAACATATACTACAGGAAGTTTGAAACTTTAGGCAGAGGCACTATTTTATATCTAAAATATTTAATAAAAATAATACAGCACTTAAAAAAAAAATAAGTAGAACACAACAATTTTAGAGACAGCCCATTCTCTAAGCACAATAATGCCCTCCAGGGTGTGTAGAGGCCCTCAGCTGCAACCTGATAACAGCCCTGGGCAGGCGTTAATTACACATTAACATACACCTTGTTGGGCATTATTGCTTACTTGAACTGTCGTGCTCCAGGCTACCTGTCAACAGTAAACAAACACATTGTTTTAGTCTACTTCACGACTGTGCCCACATTTAAATGTTTCTTAAACAAAACTAATACTATTTCTCTAGAAGTATGAATATTGTTACTAGTCCCAGTTCAACTCCTAGTTTTAATCTTCCTCAGATTACAATGGCCACAAATTTGCTATACAGTTATTGAGAATGCTTCTTCCAGACAGTTTCTTGTTTTTTCCTTCATAATCACTTGAAATTTGGTATACACATAAAATGTTATTAGTAAACCTATTTACAACTTGGTATATTATACAAGGCCAAGTCAATCCTACCAGATAAAGTGAGAATTGTCATAGCCAACTGTTATTTTCTTCCTTTTCCCTACCTTTAACAGCTACTAGTTGGGTTCTTCTTTCCTTTACAAAATAAGCTTGGGCAGGCATACAACAAAATGTCTACATTCAATTTAGGCCATCATAACAAAAACCCATTGCTACTTGCCACTAAAAGACAAAGTAGCCAGGTTTTCATCATCTTGCTGTCAGTCAACTTTTTTTTTCTCATACAAAAGCTCTTATAGTTGTTTTTTCAAATGTCCTTATGTAAATAGCATCACCAAATGAAGATATTTTCCATACAGCTTAAAAAAATCCATATGGGAACACACCTAAATTCCAAAATCACAAAATCAGTTTGGTGCTGATAACGTCACAGCAACAGGTAAACTTTAGAAGAAGTTCACAGCTTGGCAAGTATTCCAGCAAAAAAGGTTTCAAATCAGAATGGAAAGAATATTTTCCTAAAACTGGACAAGTAACTGTGAAGTCAATGGATTGCTCCCCTAGCTAGTATTCCAAATGATAGTACATAACCATTGTTCAGTCCATTCTTCTTATTTATGCATTATACCACTATACTTCTGACTTCTTCATAATACTTGATCAAGAGCACTGTTATTACTGCTGTTGTAGCTGCTATTAATAAATACCAGTTCTGCTAGCATGTCTTATTACTGCCTATACCTGCCTTGCAATTTTTTCGGTACTTACGTATTATCGCAACCAGATTTTTGCAGTTGCGAAATGCCCATAGTTCAAGAGAAACGAGTGCATGAAACACTTGAAAGAGCTACTGAAAGTCCTTACTGCTGCTGAAAAAACTTTAGTTTAGCTTCAGGAACAGGAACAATACAAAAAATCCTCTTCCTGTTTAGCATGCATTACAGACGCATGCTTGAATTATCATGGCTGCTATCGTACTAATGAATGGAATATTTTGACTGTGAAGAAGGAATCCTTCAGATAAGGAAAACACAGAGACAAAAAATGTGGCTTTGGTAAACTTTTTATTTTAACAATGTTTAATCGGTCTTGAAAAGAACCATTGAATTATTAATGCTTTTAAATTGTGAGGGTGGATGATGTTGACAGCTGATTCCATGGTCATTTTTCTATGAAAAACTTGGTAGGACTGATGTTTTTGATTTGTGAAGGTGGCATGTTCTGACAAAAACACATACTACTTCAGCAATCATTGATTTCATTACTACTATAAATTATGTTGATAGTTCTTTCGGTAGTTTTCTTTTACTATGTGGTGGAAAACTGTCAGCAATTACAGTCAGTATTGTTGGGAACGTGCAGCAGGCGGACTTGAAATAATAAATATGCTTGCGGTAAAGTGCTGAAAGAAACATGAACACTATGTTTTTTATATTTTGTTGATATAAGTAAAGAAAACACACTATTGTGGTACAAAAATAAACATTCTACAACAGTTTTACAACATTAACTAACATATTTAATGATCGTGAAGCAACCGCTATTGCCGTTGAAAATCTGGTTGCGATAATACGTAAGTACCATTTTTTCATATTTCTGCATTTTAACTGTTTCTCATTAAACCTATTTTTTTTTTGTGTTATTGATTGCTTTCACAATATTTTTAGTTTGAGATGCGTGGAAATCATGGCCCTCTGGAAGTTCCTTTTAGCGGATATGAAATAAATAAATAAACAAATAAAGAAGCAGCAGCATTCATATACAAAATGTAGACATGGTCACAGATTATTTACATCAAAATACAATAGCAAATTAATAATTCTGTTAACTAATCTGGTAAAAATACAGATACCCATTTAATTAGTACTTAAAGACATCAGGGAATGTGCTTGATACAGACATTAGTGCATACACAGAGGTTGTAAAGCACCTGGCAACACCATGACTCTCTCTCTCTACACACACACACATACACACACAGATGCACCATGCACACACTTCTTGCTCTGTAATACTTACATATCTATCCTTCCACATATATTTCTACTTATTATAAAATTATGGTACATGATATGAGGATGAGATGAACCTTCAGTGTAAAACTGTAGCATCCTATAAATGTGTATCCTATAAATGTACAACCTGTGTCACTGATTACATCTATACTTCTTTCATTCTGTATTGAGTCTGCATCCCATATAAGACTAAACATTAAAATAGCCTACTATGGTCCTACATTGAATGAAGTTATGAAGGCAAGAGTAACAATGTGGAATTTATTTGTGGTTGGTATCATTGTCTTGTTTATGTAAATTGTTGAACAAGTATGCTTAACAGTATGTTATGAGTTTCTGCTAGTATGCCTGCATGTGATGTGGGGGCTGGTTGGTGCAGAAGTGCATCAGCAGCTGGAGGCCTGCCTTGGCAACAAGAAGTGCCTTCAGCATGACTGTCACAGTCTCATGACATCCAGGCACTGCCCATTGGGCTGATGGAAGAGCAACTGATCCATACCATTGTTCACGCAAGTGAATGATGTCTGCGTTTCATGCTCTCTGGGCTGACCTGATAGAGAACCATGCCAGAAGCCCACCCTATCCTCTTCCTAGTGTGCTCTCTCTCTTATCCATCATTTTTTCATTCATAGGTGATTATTAGGCTAATGACTCTAAAAGATCTTTCTAAGCCTAGCCACACTTACCAAATGTATTGGACAGTTTGTGATACCACATTTTATAGGGGGCATAATTTGGGTAACAATTGTGAAGCATTTACATGTGGAACATAGATGACCAGGAGTAAATGTACAATTCCCTATCCAGTGATTCAGGTTGTGCTTGAATAAGTGCAGGGAGGAATTCTACTTTGCATGGATTGGAAGCCTGTTGCAGAGAAGTGATAGTTTCTGAGACAAATACCAGTTCTACTAGCATGTCTTATTTATGTCGCAGATAAGGTTTAGGTCTCTCGATCAGGTGTTTCTGTGATGTTATTTGTTTTGCAAATGTGCAACAGTTTCATAAGGGCTATATCAGAGAATGATTTGTAGGACAGAAATAGATTCCATCTCAGCATTCAGTAGGTGACTGAGTACACAGATAAGGCTTTGAGGTACATCACATAGGATATATTGTCTACATCATATATTCTTTTTGTGAAGAACCTCTGTGGACACGGACACTCTAGTTGTCATATGTGCCTGGTCAGGTACATATCAATTGGGGTATTGTATGTTCCTTGCTCAACCGTACCCATTACAAACTATCCACTCTCTGTTCCTTCTCACTGAATTTTGTGGATATTGACCCTGTCTGCCTGTATCCATGCTACATGTTGGTTTATCTGCACCTGCTACCTATTTTCCCTTTGTTCCATCCATAGCAATCCTTCAGTTCCTTCCCCACAGACCCTTCTTTTTCTAACTTAAAAAAGGATATGCATCCTCCAAAAATGTACTTTTCCTCCCCAACACAAATACATGTTATTGTCCCTTTCTGTTTACATCTACTTCCTATTCTCCCCTTCCCTACTTTCCCAATTACCCCATTTCTTTCCTATTAATATGATGGGCAGGTTTACCACTTTGCTGTGCACAACCACACTGGTTTAACTGTTGGCCACTGTGCTGAGCTTTGTTGCTATTTTTATGGGTGGCTGCCAGAGCTATTAGCACGTGATGGAATACACTACCTTGGGTACTTTGCCATGTTATAGCTCTGATATCCTCCACATCACCCATGCATGCATGCTGGATCCCTTCTTCCGCAAACAGGTGTTATTTCCTGACTGTCACATTTGTAATTAGGTCTTCAGCCTTTCACAGAGAAAGAGATCTTCAAATATCAGGGCTGCACAGGCAAACCGTGCTTTTCTAGGAATCCCACCCTACATTTTTCTTATATGAGTAAACAAAAGCAAGCAAAAGTACTAAGTAACAATACAAACACCTCAACAGTACTTTGTCCTCTAACACAGATGTGGGAGGTTATTCCTAAAGAACTATTAAGCCTACCTATTCAGCTGTAGTACTAACAAGAACATTTGAAAGGGGAGAACAGTATCCCTTTTCTTCAGACTGGTCTTTCATATGATACAAAATGTCAAGTTTTGTTGGTCTTTTGCCTATCACTGGAATGTTCAGCACTGTGTATGTGTAAGGACAAAGTATCCTTCTTTAATGGTTTTGTTTTTACCAGCAAATTGTTTTGTGTATCTTTTCAGAAATTAATTTTATTTTTTTATTTTTTTAAGACTGCTTCCTCAGAGCTCTGCAACACTTTAAGTGTTTCCACTGCATCAGGAGCCATCCATGTTAGGATATGAACATTCTCTTGGTTTACTGCACTTGTACTTGCTTTATAAAGTGATAGCTTTTGGCTTTTTTAGTTCTGTTTGTTTCCAGATCACCTTGCAGAGGGGGTGAATTAGCTGGGGACCTAGTTGTTTGGTTGTTGTTGTTTAGTCTACACATAAGAGCTACTTTTGCTATGCTTTTACATTAAGAAACTTCAGGATTGTTCATCTTGTGGCAGAAGGTGTTTACCTGGTCTGTCTGAGTTAGGAAGCACTCCAGGGATCTCAAAGTGTAGTTGTTTATTGGCTAAAGAGCACAGGAGTCGGTCAGTTTTCAAGTGTTTTTTCTCTGTTATAAATCAGGAGAGTTTGCAAGGCTCTGTTTTCACTTCCTCAGGGCTCTTCAATGCTTTTCCAACCTAAGCTTTACATCAAATAACACTACCATATCCCATATCCTAGCACTATATAACATCTTGCCCTTCACTCCAGAAACTACCATAAGATATCCCAGTAGCCCAATCCTTACTCCTAAACAGTCCACCCTATTGTAGGACTGGACAACATTGATATGCAATTTCCTAATGTCTGTGTGGCCATCTTGGTAGATTTGGGCACCCTAAGGCAATGTAATAATTGTCTTATGTTCTCAGACAACCAGTTAATCATCATATAAAATAAAACATTATGTGAGAGATGTAAATACATGACTTCCTTGGAGGCAAAGATCTCACATACAAATGAGGTTGTCAAGAATATCCACAATACTTCCCTTCACACATACCACTCAATGAACACACAGATTGTCTTATGCTGAGGCTCTTAAAAGAAATCTTCCCAAATCTCACAAACTTTCAAAACTTCCTTACAGCAACACTCCCCTTCTGCAATCACTAAAACACACATCCAAAGAAACACCAAACATCTCACATAAGCCAACATCTAATGGTTCTCCAACAGCAAAGTCCATAAGGCAAAAATATACTTTACCTAATACTATTGTCACTGGGGACTCCATTGCGTGACACAAGATGTCTCATGCACAAGGTTAGACAAGGACAAGATTAGAGTTATTTGCTTATCGGGAGCTGGGATCCGCAATAGCATGCATGCACTCAGGTCATTGAAACCAAGGTAACAATATGATTCCAACATAGTACAAGTGGGTGTAAATGACCTGAGACATACCTCATTGGACTACACGGAAAGAGACATAATGAATTTCTCAGAATTATGTGTCACAGACAGGTACAAGCCTTGCATTGAGTAGCATTCCACTGTTACCAAGGATGATGCCACAGTACAAACATAAAATGATTTATTTTAATAATTGGCTTAGTTTCTGGTGTCACTCCAGGGAGATACAATATGTGTCAGCACTGGAAGACATGGTCAACAGACCATGTTGCTTTACCAAGGATGGGCTGCACCTGTACCTCCTAGGCTTATGGATATTGGTTAAAACTTTTTCCACCCCCAGACCATTTTTTAGGCAATGCCAAAAAGCCAAAACTACCAATATAGTGAAAAATTCTCCAAGCAACCTTAAGTTGTTACTGCTTAATGCTAGGAACCTAAACAAAAAAATCCATACTCTAAGTCCTCCTCACTCTGGAGAATGTAGACATTTGTGCCATGACAGAGACTTGGTTTATAGGCATAAAAGTACTTCAGCAGTGCATGACTAAAGTGCCTTCCATGCATTTAGACTAACAACAGCACAGACTGGGGTCAAAGATGGAGATGTCTCAAGCTACATTAGCAACAAACATAATTCCAAGGATGGTTAAACGGAATGACACCATGGTGCTCATCCAGGTGCAAGTATCCATAGATAGGGTCCCTCATCATATTATGGCTAGCTACAGGTCACCATCAATGCCCCTAAAGTCTCATGGCTCTTACCTAAACCTACTAGAGGTGCTCACCATCCAACCAAACGCCTATTCATGTGTGACTTTAACTACCCATCTATAGACTAGGAAACTTACACTGCCTCAAACTGAGATGCAAAATGCTTCCTGGAATGTATTAACACAAACACCCTGGAACGGATAGTGCATGCTCTAACCAGAGAATCAAACATACTAGATCTGGAACTCACCAAAATGGGAGAGTGTTGCATTGTCCCACACCCTCAGCCTGTGGTACATCCTCAACAATGAGGTTGGATCACAAAGCTGTCTCCTTTGAAGACAAATCTACCCAGAAAACTCTGATAAACCAGTAACTAGAAACTATTCAAAGGCAAACTATATTCTATTAAGTGAAGGTATGTCAAAATTCAAGGCTTCCCCTAACCCTGAGACCACAGCTACCTATGTCAAATTATTCACAGTGTCCTTACACAAACATTTGAATGGCTGACAGAGACTGCCATACCTACCATAAGTAAACCCAAAACAAATGCTAAAAACAAACCCAACTAGTGGAATCCTAAACTAAACAGGTTATATAATAGAAGAAAAAAACTCATGTCCAAACTCAGGAAGAGCAACCGTTTTAAAGACAAGTGCTCTCTTACACAACTAAACAAGAAATTAAGAGGTCTATGTCCAACAAAGCCAACTACAAGGTCAAGATAGCCTCATAGGCTAAGGACAATCACAATGCCTTCTTCATCTATATCTGGAACCTTAAAGGTAACACACAGCAGTGTGCTGAACTGCTGGTGAATGGTACCACCTTCACCTATCAGGGTGACACAGTAAATCTACTCACTGATAAATTCATCTCAAACTTCACCCTCCACTCCCCCAGCTCCTCCTGGTAAAATCGCCTCCAACATACGTCCCCAACTATAACAGGGAACCAGGGCTGGCAGCACTCACTAAAGCCAAGATCACCACAACAATAGGTCCTAACAACATCCCCTGTTGCTCACTAACCAGTCTAAAACACCCCCTATCAGGACCACTTAAAGACCTCTTCAGCTATTGCCTTGAAACAGGCTATGTTCCAAGTGAATGGATGACTGCAAAAGTTATTTCCCTCCATAAGGGTGGACCATCAACTAACCCAGGAAACCACAGATCCATTAGTTTAACAAACCTAATATGCAAGCCATGAAATGAATTTTCATGGAAATGATAAACAAGGATATTAGAAAACTAGAGACACTGTACCCATTCCAGTTTGTCTTTCTTAAGGGAAGGTTGTGCCTACTTAACCTGGTAGACATCATTGAGAGGGTCAGCAAGGTAATGGATGAGGGTAAAACAGTGCATACTGAATATCTTGACCTGGCCAAGGCATTAAATACAACAGCCCACTTGGACAATGTAGACAAGCTCTCTGAGCTAGAAATAAATCCTTAGATAGCTCGCTGGGTTGCTGGCTGGCTCATAGGCAGAATCCAAGAAGTCTGGATTGGTAAAACCACCTCCACCAAGAGACCTGTAACCAGTGGAGTACCCCAGGGCTCTCTGTGGGCCCACTCCAGTTTGTCATTTACTTCTCAGAAGTCAAGGCTAATGTGTAAGGCCTCTTGCTCACCAAGTTCAAAGATGACTGTAAATTGAGAGCTATTATACATTCCCTCCAAGACACCAACATCTTGCAAGAAGGTTTATAACAGACAAATGACTGGTGCCAAAGCCATGGCCTAAAACTCAGTGCCAATAATTGTATTATAATGCTCTTTGAAAAACTGTCAATCCAAGTTAATTACTCTATCGATAAAACATCCCTAAGAGTTAACGCAGTAGTAAAGGATCTGGGAACTCTGTAGACAGCAACCTGGCCTTTGATCAACAGTACGAAAATCATTCTATATCACCTAACTTATATGTAAGGGTATGGCATCCAAGTCCAAGGAAGTTATAGTACCATTTTACTTGGCCCTTATCAGACCTATCACTGAGTATAATTCCTTTTTTAGCATGCACCTAAACAGACACATGCAATGGTTTGAACACCCAGAAAGACATGAACAACCTGTCCTACACTGATCATCTAAAGATTCTGTCTCTGTATTCAGTCTTCTACAGTCTGCTGAGAGGGGACCTTTGCTTGGCTTACAGGGCTTTCTCAGACCCATCCCAAATGGATCTGTTGCACATGTGCAAAACAAACAGCACCAGAAACACTAGATTAAGAGATCTGAATTTCACTTGTGGCATAAATAGAACAAGCTGGAGAGACAGATATGTGTCCCAAAGGATGCCCACACTATGGAATAGGTTCCCCATCCATGTAAAAGAGAGTTAATCTCTGACCCTATTTAAACAAAACCTTGACAATTGGATAGGAAATCGTAAATTTACCGCTGGTCTGGCTTCCATGTTCCTTATAAACAGAGGCCATTAATAAGAAGTGTCTGTCAATAAGAAAAGTATGATCCTAATTAACACCCCCATACAAAGCCCTTAGTTACCTCTCTACTAATATCCTTTCTCCCATATAGATGCCTATAACAGTTGGAATTCAAATGGGTTTGGGGTGCATGGCTAGGCTTGTAAAGGCCATAGTGGTCATTAGTCTAGTAGCAACCTATGAACTATTAATGCTTTTATGTAATTTACACATAATTATGACACTGTAATGCTGTTACTTCCCCTGGCTAAATGCACACACACTGTGCCTACTCCACATCTATGCACTGATCCTATTTTTGCATTTGAAATGGATACTTTATATCATTTATATTGCATCTGTGCACCCAAGGATATATTACTGACACTTTATTTCCTGTCTGGTCAGTATAATACTTACTTTTAGCAACACATTTCCACTGTGCTCCATATAATATGTAATGCTTCCTATTACACCATTTTTAGAGGCTTAAATATAACTGAATCCAGATACAGTGTGTCAAGAACAGAATACAGCAAGGAAGAAAATAAAAAAACAGAATGAAAGAAAAAGGAACAATCAATTTTAACAAAGAAAGAAGGGTATGCTACTATAATTAACATAACAGTATATACCTGTATTCCTGTACCAGGAAGGTAGCAGTCATTGAACCGGACTTTTACATTGCTCCCAGTTGCTGCACGTCCATAAATGCAATACCATGAAACCTGAAAAAAAAAGTATGTCATATGCTGATATATGTCAATATATGGAATACTGATACATTTTAGCTATCCGAAAAAGTAAACAAGTGCATAAACGATCCCACCCAAGAGCTCTTGGTAATCCTGGTTATAATCCAGAACACTAAATATAATGTCTGTAAAACACATGACAATAATAGCAGCAGATATAATAAATAATCTATAATGTGACATCAAGCAGGAAGCAGGCAGACAGACTTCTTAGTTCCTCTACTTAGTCATCATGCAATGCTTTTCTGTTCTTAAATTAGTCATGATCTTAAGTAAGAAACTCATAACTCAAGAAAGCAAAAACACTTTCTATAATCAATGGCTTTCTGAAGAACCTATTCCATTACACCATAAAATTACATCTATGGCCTTGAAGAAGATATTGAAAAGATCATTTGAGAATTAGTATGTGTGTATTTAAGGGAAAACTGTCAAATGACTAACAGAATATTAAATGAATGTTGATCCTACAATGGAATTTCACCCAAACATCTTTCAGCGACAGCAGTTTTCCCTTTCCTGCACTGCTATGCAACTGTGGAGTAGGGATACATAAGTTTGGGTGGTGGAGGATGTCTTATGCATAAGGAGTTCAGGGGATCTTACCCCCATTGCAAAAAAAGCCTTGTTTCAATATCTGATAAAAAGTGGTTTCAGTGAAATTCCTTTAGAAGATCAGCAGTTACTTATTGTGCTTCAGATATATCAAAATTAACTGGACTTGAAGAACATCTAAAATTTCATCAGCTGGAATGCATTCATTGCAAATGTTAAATAAAAAAAATAAATAAATAAAATAAATAAATTGGTTTTTTTTTTTTTTTTAAGGCTGTTTTGAGTAGGTGTGGGGGTGGGGGGGGGGAGGGTATGGAGTTATAAAAATTATCATAAATAAAAAAAAATAATAATGATTGCTATTTTCACAGTCATGATTCTAACATGACATTTACACACTTCAGATCATGTAATATTTATAGGAAGGGAAGCAAAAAATTCATGTCATTTCTCATAACTGGGTTTATATTATATTATTTATATATATATTATATATATATTTTTATAGGATTTGGTTTAGCTTAGATTTATATATAATCATCCCTAGTTTTGGATTGCTTTTAGTTGCAGCATAATATATACGTTGTTGAATTTATGCATTTAATGTTATTTTAGAACTGGTTAATGTGAGTATTACTGAGTGTTTTATAAATGCTCAGAAGGACTATTGTGTGACATTTGTAAGTTCTTCTAATGAGGATACATTAGGAATTTATCTGATGAAGTCTTGCAATTGTTGAGATGAAAGTGCTTATGTGTGAATAAATTTGGGGACCATTCCAGGTTTCCGTGCCTCTTTTTGTGTTTCATCAGTACATTATATCAGATTACCCTTTCATACTGTTTTGTACCTCTCATTGATAAAGATGTTCAATACTAGAGGTCTTAAGATGGATCCTTAGGGCAATCTGACTGTTATCAGCTGCTAAGAAATAAGGATGATTTGCTAGTTTATGCACTGTGTTCTTTTGCTTAGGTAGTTTTAGATTTATGACAATTTGAATAGGCTTAAATTACAGCTACATAGGTAAATATTAGGCAATCAGTCTACAGACCATTTCAAGCCTATGTTTCAGTTATTTATTCTGAGAAGGAACAGGTGGTCAAAGAGGGTTTGCTCTTTCATGGCTTGACTTCATTATACCAATCATTGAGTATAATGCCCCATTTGGCATGTACCTCATTAAACACCTGCAACAGCTGGAAAGGCCACAAAAGTACCTCACAAAGAGCATCCTAGGCCTTAAACACAACCCTTCATGGACAGCCTTAAAAACGCTAGCTTTTCTCTGTCTCATATTGTCTATTAAGAGGCGAGCTCTGCTTGACTTACAAAGCCATGTCTGATCCAGCCCTGTTAGAAATGTTACACCTAAAGAAATCCCATTCCTTCCACACCACATGCTCCAGGGACCTCATCTTCATTACTGCAATCAACAGAACATGTTGGAGGGACAGGTTCATAACCCAGAGACTGCCCATGCTCTGGAATAGACTTCCCATACATGTCAAGCAGAGCACCTCACTGGCTCTTTTCAAGAGAAATCTTGATGAGTGGATGGGAAATAGAAAGTTCACCCTGGGGATCACTCCAGTGGCTCTACTTGATACAGCACCAGGAACTAATGGTGGCATGATGGCAGGGCACATCTATGAGCTAGGCTTGTAAAGGCAGCAGGGCCGTTGGCCTAGTATGCACTTATGAACCTATGAAAATCTGATAAATACATGACAAATAGGAAGAGGTACAACAATGAACTCTGTGGTACACCACTGGTAACTGTTTTGCTTTTAGAACTGGTGTCTGCAACTCTAACCACATGGGTTCTGTAAAACAACCAATTAGCCATATACTGCATAACACAAGGAGTTATATTCAGATTTCCTAGTCTGTCAATAATACTTACATGGGGAAGAGAATCAAAGGCCTTGGCCAGATCCAGATATGTTATGTACTATATATAACTGTTATCCACTGTTTTGATTACCTTTTCAAAGAAATTAATGAGGCCTTGGCCAGATCCAGATATGTTATGTACTATATATAACTGTTATCCACTGTTTTGATTACCTTTTCAAAGAAATTAATGAGGCTGAAGAGGGAAGACCTTTCTTTGACAAAACTGAACTGATGAGGGACCAGGATTAAAAGATTTTCAATGTCTATATTAATCAAGTCTGAGCAAATACGCATCATAGCTTAACACATGAGGATGGGGAGACTAATAGATCTACAGATACCAGGTGGCTATATCTGTGGTTGAGCCTCCCTCATGTAATGGCATTAAAATGATGGATTTTCTGAATGCATGAAGCAATTTCTTTCTCTTGCTATATGATTTATTTATGTGGGTATTCCACCATGTGGATTTAATTAATTGTTGATAAGAACTGCCTTAGCAAAACAGATATTTAGGTAGGAGAAGAAGTCAGAGGTATAGGTAGCAGCTTTAACAATGGGATCCATCAGAGAAGCATTACAGTGGGATTTACTTATTTATTTAGGCCATCAAGAAAATGAAGACGGTTTGCTTTTGAGAAATCCCTAAACACAGAGGTATTTACAGGGACATCACCAACTATAAAGGAAATGGTCACTAATTTATGATCTGATTAAACACACAGAGTGATACATATGGAGATCCATGACAACATGACAGACACTACATCCAGAAATAGACAGCTTTCAATGCTCTGAAACCCTGTTTCAGTAACTGCATACATGTGGATGTGCTCAAGTTGCAGGAGAGCCTCAAGTTCAAGCATTTTTGTTAGGATTTCTGGTACTGAAAAGAGCCACATTAATGTGTTCCAAACTAGAATTTACTAAGATGTAAAGTCTATTAGATCAACTCTGCCTTAGCCTGAATGTGAAAGCCTTGGTAAGAGAAGTGCAGAACATCCATGGCCTTTGGGAAGGCTTGTCAGCCATCTCATCTTAAGATAACACAAAATGAATCCCCCTAGAATGATAACAACTACATAGCCAATAATTACAGCCAATCTTCTTGTCTTTGAATCTTGGAATCATTCTGTGTAATAACAAAATACCACTCAAGACCAGTGTCTTTTCTACTTAAGACATGTGCACAGCAAGCTAAATCATATTTATATGCATACCCAAAGGGATACAGTGCCTAAGGTCATTCACCCCCGACATGGAACAATATCAGGTCATTATACTATTTATCAGGTGGAGGGGTATAATAGCCCTTGTTATATAACAGACCCTTGCTTCAAAAAGATGGATGTCACCCTATTCTTATCCAGCCTTGAGAGGGTGGTGTTTGTATGCATGGCAGCAGTCACCTATTACTAAAACATTACAGTGGCTAGATGCAGTCTCAATTGACCATAAGGATTTGGAGTATAATTTATTATTCTTATTATTAGTGTAATTTATTACCAATGTACGACTAAAGTCAGAACTGAATCTATTATTCTCTCATCTGTACAAGAAAATAAAAATAAAAATCCAGAACTATACCATTATAAAAACAAATTAAATAACCTATAAGGCTTAAATGTTATATATCATGATCTCTGTATGACTGGATATAATATATATGTATACGTATTCTGTTTTAGAATTTATAACACAAACAACACATAACTTGTCAAGTAAAGTTGTAAAGTACAGAAAATGAAAGCAGATCTTTGAAGGACAGACTAACAGCAGTATTATAACAAAATGGGTTTCAACTAACTGACATCAGCAACTGCTCTATGAACACACTAAAATCTAATATAAATAATGCTCCAGAAACCAAGGTCACATATCATATGTAATGATATAGCTTTTTTATACTTCTCTTTGTTGTCTGGGACTCACTTCCCACATTTGTTAAGAGTAAAGTACACTGGGGCAGTTCAGAAAATGTCTTATGTTTCTCCTTACTTCTAGGTGCCTTTATTTTGGAAATATCTTTCCAAAATTACTTAGAAAATACTAAGAATGAAGGCTAAAACATCATGTTTTGTATTTTATTATGTGCAAGTTGCTTATTCATGCTATTAAATTACCTTTTCCCCCTTTATTAGATTGTATTCATAGAAGGTTACTAGACTAACGGCCCTAGAGCCCTTACAAGCCTAGCCATATTTATCCCGAGTTGCCCCAGTTGATGGTGGTTAGGTGAGTAAAGTTTGCAGAGGTAAGGGTCTATGGTAGTAATAATTATATTAGACTGTGGTAGTTATGTTTATAAGCAATATTTTACTCAATATGGTAACATAACTATGCTTCTCATATTAAACTATACCATATACCTTTATATATTTGCCAGTTTGTTGATTAATATAATAATAACTGCTGATTGGTCATTGTTTCACATTAGGCTGAAGCACAGATGTTTCCAGTTTACCAAAAAAAGGTAAAATCCTGCATCATACATATCTGAATTGTGATTTGAAGTATTACACTCTGAAATTCTATGAAAAAAAGATATTTCTCATCATTTTAAAATCCAAAGCAGAGATGTCTTTCAGATGTACTGTACATCCGCACCTTATCTTATAATCTCTATGCACACAATATATTGACAGTCTAAATCTATGACATTGAAGAGGTTTTTTTGTCAATTATTTTTAAGTTTCAAAGGACAGTTTAAGATATCTAAGCAAGCAATAATGCCAGACAGGGTGTGTGTTAATGTGTAACTCTACACCCTGGAAGGGCATTAATTAACATTAACACACACCCTGAAGGGCATTATTGGCTTAGAGAATGGGGTCACTGTAAAATCATTGTTTTACTTAGTTTTGTATTTTTTAAATACTATATTTTTTTAATATATTTTTGATGTAAAATAGTTCCTCTGCCTAATGTTTCATAGTTACTGTAGTATAGGTTAATGGTGTTGGAAGAAGCATTTTACATCCAGAATGTAACACTTTAAAAATCCAGATATTTAATTTGTATGTTTGGTCCCTTACTCCTAAAATGTTTGGTTTATTGCCAGTCATTGGAGACAGATGTTACTAAATAATTACATACATTTGAGTTTCAAAGTTTTATTTCATTCAGATAATAACATGCATTTGAGTTTCAGATTTCATACTCTTCAGAAAATACATGCTAACACAAATCCTGTTCTTCTAGTTTCAAAGTTTATGAGCAATATTTAGAACGTGTCCCTGTTTCTTAGCATCCCCCCTCCCAATTATGTTAGGCTTTGTCCAGATTTCTTGTGCTAAGAGGTTGACAAGTATGTAAGAGGTTAAGAGGTATTTAAAACTGTTGCTGCTGCCAGGGATCATTCTCTCTCTTCACTGTCTCTCTCATACACAAACTACCAGGGATCGTTCAATCGCTTTCACACACACGCTCTCTCTCTATCTCTCTTTCTCTCTCTCTGACACACACACACACACACACACACACACACACACACACACAGTCCCTCGCTGCTTTCATGCATGCATTCACACACATGCAGACAGCAACATAAACACGATTATCTCTCTCATCTCACTCACGCTCTCTCGCACACACACACACACACACACACACACACACACACACACACACGCACGCACACACGCACGCACGCATAGGCGCTTTTTATTTTACACTCACTAAACAGAAAAAGAGCTGCTTAGCCAGTGTAATATAGTAACTTAACCAATCTCTCACTCACACTCATACAGTCATACACTTTCACACACTGACACATACACACATTTTTATTTTAGTTTACACTTGCTAAACAGCAAAAGCAATGCTTAGCTCATTCTCTCCCATACAGCTCTTTTCAGTGTCTACCTTTAACTCCCAATGGGTGTGGCTTGAACCTTTAAAAAATGAAGTTATCACCTAACAGTTCTAACAAATATTCAACGACAGAGGTCAAATATCAGTACAACTGTGTTTGCCATCAGGTATGCTTCAAGATAAAATATTCTGATACTTTGTATGTAGCATGGTTTTGGAATTATTAATGCAAATATGAGCAAGCAATATTTGACTCCTAGAGATGCAGTAGGTGGTAATTGCAGAAATGCCTGGAGGCGCACTCGGCTGTAATAGTAGCTCAACCAATCTCTCTCTCTCACACACACACACACACACATTTTCACACGCAAACACATACACACACACACATTTTTTTTATTATTATTTTACTGTTATTTTATACTCGCTAAACAGCAGAAGCTCTATTTAGCAAGCGTAAAATAATGGCATTTGTTCCATTTTCTCAGTCCGAGCTCCATGGCGACTTGATATGCTGCCATGAAGTGGTGGACTCGTTCTTCTCAGCAGGCATTATTTGTACATTAATTCCTTGCTGGAGAACACTTGTTCTCCAGTCAGGGTACTGATGTACATTATACCCATCGTCTAAGCTGGTTTACATTCCTAAAGATCTTCAGTCTGAAAAAAACAATATATAAAGCAATACTAATAGCCTTGTATTACCTTATCAACCATTTGCTCATGCTGTGGCTGCAATGGTTCCTTTGGGATCAGTCCATTTTGCCCATTTAACAGCTACCAAGATGGGAGTGGGGAGGTGCTTTTCCAGAAGTGTCACCTGTGCCAGCAGCCAGTGCATTATGAAATGACAGGATTATGGAATATAACAAATGGCTGTGACAGTAGACAGGGAAAGAGGTCTTGGGACTAGTAGTAGGAAGGAAGGAAAGAGTCCCATCAGAGAGACAATTTCTATGCCCAGGCCTAGATCCATCCTTAGTCCAGAAAGGAGAATTGTGTTCAGAGCTAAGTATAAAGATACATCTCAGTGACAGTATTTTCAAACTAAGATGAAAAGGGGATATGAGAGTGGGTAGATAGGCAGAAGAAAAGGTGGGGGGACAAAGAAATAGATAAATAAACAAAGTTAACCAATGTTGGGTACTATAACAGCACAATACAAGCAACCTGTTTAGAAAGACCCATAGTTGCATGCAGTAATACAAAGGAAAATATGGATACTGCTAAAATCAGAGAAATATGAGGCAGTGACAATAGACAGTAGGATATGGAAGTGTATGGATGGATATAGGTTCTTCATGAATATCAGATAGGGGAGGCTTGGAGATGTAGCAGCAATTTCCATTATGGGTAGTAGGCATTACATGTGATATCACAGAAGTGAAGGCACACATCACCATGAAATGGGTAACAGAATAGGCAGGATAAGAACTTAAGCTAAGCACCTTGGAATTTAAGGCAGAAGAATGGGAAAATTTGGTGGATTAATACAGTATTTCTTCCACCAGACATGACAACAGAGGAGATTGACAAAATGGAGGACAGAACAAAAAATAAATAAAACTGAAGGAGTAAACAAGATATGGGAATTGGTAAGGGATGCAGTGCTGAAGAGCTACGGACAAGGATCTGAAGAAGATGCAACAAGAGGAACAGGAAAGTGCATTTACACACAAAAGAGAGGCAAATGGTGGAAGGCAGAGAAAATAAAGGTGAAGGAGGCAAACCACAAGGAGTCAAGCTGGAAGGTAACAAAGGAAGTGAGTACAGCAAAGGCACAAGCTGAAAGGGAGATGACAGGAATTAAGAAGGAGAACAAAAATTTTCTTTAAGTATATAGCAAAATAAATGAAGGGAGGAACAAACATGGTCAGGCTGAACAAAGATGGGAGGTCATTGAAGGCTGGAATAAAACAGAGGTACTGAAAGAATAATTTGCTTCAGTCTTTAGAAAGGAAAATAAGGTGAAGGCATTATGCTGAGACACAGGAAGAGCACAGTACGAAAAGCACTGGACAGGCACTAGGAAAGAGATATGGGAGGTTGGGGGAGAAATGGCTTCCTTAAGGGAGGACAAAGCATATGGAACCATATGGCTTGCAATCCAAGGTCTTCATAAATTTAGGACTTTAGGTATTAGAGTGCTGGTTTTCTTCTGATAGACATTTAAAGCATATTCCTGGCCACTGCAGAAGTGCCAAAGGGCTGGAAGACATTAAGTATGGTACCCTTGCACAATGGTAGAAAGTAGAACAACTTCAGTGAACTACTGGTCTCTTACCATAATGCTGGAATAAAAAGTTACAGACAGACTTCTGAGGGAATTACTGGTTGCTTTCCTATAAGACAATGACCTCCAGGTCAACAATTAACATGTGCCCATAGTCAGAAAAAGCTGTTATTCAAGTTAACCCAATTTTATAACAGAAACTGACAACAAAGTGCCAGTAGATGTGATCTACCTGGATTTCACCAAAGCCTTTGACTAAGTCCTGCACATGTGTATTTCAGGAATACTGTAGAGGTTGGATTCCCAGCAAGATTAAGGAATGCTGCATGGCTAAATGATAGAACACAGTGGTCTGTTGTGAGAAGGGAATAAGGAAACTGGCAGAATGAGTATCATAGTGATCAGTCCCGCATCTAGTAGTTTCATTGTATTCATTTCAGATAAATATCTGAAGGAAATTAGAGCAGAATCAGTCTCCTCTCTGTTTTTTTTTTTCAAACATCTTTATTGAATTATCACTTGTGAAATAGGCATATTTACATTCATATAAAAGTATTCACACTATAATTAACACAACAAACATTATACTTCACATATATTGCCATATTTCATATAACCTAAGCAACATTACATAAATTATTCAATTGTCACCTTATTTTTTAAACAAGAAACATCTTTATTAAACCATCACTTACTACATAGGCAATCATACATTTATACAAATGGAAACAAACCACACTGACACAACCCTAGTTGTAAGCATTTTACATCACAAACCATTCTAACACACTCCCAGATGCAAACATTATACATCACTACCCAGACTTTTTCAAACATTAACATAGCTCATTTAAATCCTGACTCCTTTTAAACTAATTCTTCCCATGTATGTATTGTTCCCACAGTTCTCATTTTTTCCTATGTAGTTTACTCCTACCCTTTTCTAAAGATCTCAATTCCAGTTGTTGTATCTCTGTTACTATATTCACTACTTCTAGTTTAGTTGGTTTAGGTTTTGATTTCCATTTTTTAGTAATTGCTTTTTTGGCAGCCACCATTATTAGACACAGCAAGGCCTTAGCATGTCTAGGCAATTCTGATTCTGTATCAAAGCTCAGAGAAATCATCTCCCTTGTCAGACCAATCTGCCCACCCAGCATCTCTGACAGTGCATCCCACAGGGAATCCTCAAAGTCCGCCAATTCACCACAGTCCCAGCAAATATGTTCCCAATTACCTCTTTCTTCCCTGTCACACCTCCAACATTTGTTGTCTGCCTGAGGAAAATTTCTCTGGAGTCTACTTGGGGAATAGAAATGTTCAAGTAAACATTTCCAAGCAAAAAATCCTAACTCTGCTAGATTTTGTTGAATATTTGGGAGACGGAGACACACACACACACACACACACACACACACACATATATATATATATATATATATATATATATATATATATATACATATATATATATATATATATATATATATATCCTCTCATTGTTTCTTTGTGAATTGCTTATCCAATCTCTCTTCCCAATCCTTTCTAACCTCCTATGGTTGGTTCTTATAATTATCATGCAATATTTTATATGCTCTACTAATTATTCCTTTTTTAATGGCAGCATCACTTCTAGCTTCTACTAAAACCTCTACCAGTGCTGGTCTTTCATTTAGGACCCCCTTTTTCTTTCTGTTTGCCTATACTGTTATATCAATCCCTGATAGGGAAGGCAATCTCTAACCTGCAGTCCAAATAAATTCTTGGCGTCATCCCATTCTATCATCTTTCCCTCTCTAGTTATTTGCTCTCATTACCTGGGTTCCTTTGCCAGTTTACTCCAATAAACTCCAGCCCTCTCTTGCCTACTTTCTAAATCTCTAATTGTAGTCATCCCTATCCCTCTATGAATTGTAGTTTTCTGCTTGTGCTATGTATAGGAGTCTTAACTGTGTAGCTCTGAAATACCCTTCCAATTGGGTAATCCCAATGCACCCTGTTCTACTGGAAGAATCAGCTTATCCCACTTCACTCTTGCTGTCTTCCCCTTCCAGATAAAGTCCTTCAACTCTTCATTAATTGCTATTCACAATTTCTCCTCCGACTGATAAAAATATGCTTGACCTATGTACAAGACTAACGGGACTAAAACATTGTAATGGCTTGAATCTTACTATCCATATCCATATAACAAAGCTTCCACTTTCTCAGTTTTTGTATTATCTTTTGTTTAGTCTCTTCCCAACATATCCTTAGCTTCCACACTAGAATCATTTTTAATCCATCCTGCTAAATACTTCATTTTATCATGTCTCCATAAATATAAATATTCCTGAACCAACCTGTGTGTGGGCACATAATTTTCTGCTATTGCCTTTGTTTTAACTTCATTAATTTTGTATCCTGAAAAGATTTGAAACTGTCTCAAAATGTTTCACAACACTATAATGTCTCTTTCTGGTTTTGTCAGGTATAAAATATCATCTGCAAATAAAGCCAGCTTTTCTTGACTACCATACCAATTATATCCTAGAATTTCTGAGTCCCTTATTTTCTTTACCAATGGTTCTAAATATAATTCAAATAATAAAGGGAAAGATGACACTCCTGCCTGGATACTCTGCTCAAGCAGAAATTGTCAGAGAGGACCCACCCACTTTAATTTTCACCTCCAATCTCTTGTATATCAGGAAATGCAAACGCTTCCATTGCCCTGCTCATAAAGTCCCAGCTTACTCTGTCAAATGCTTTCTCTGCTTCAAGATCCACCAACAATCATGGTATTTTCTTACATTCTGCTTCCCTCTGGATCATCAGTGTTCTGTTAATATAGTCAAATGTTTGCCTCCCCTCTACAAAACCACATTGAGCCATATCTATCAGCTTTGGCATTACTTTTGCCATTCTTTTAACCATGATAGACATGAACACTTTATAATCATGGTTTAGTATTGAAATGAGTCCGTATGAAGCTGGAACTGATGGATCCTTACCCTCTTTAGGTATTACAGCTACCACTGTTTTCTTCCAGGACAGTTGTACTTCTCCTCCTCTTAAGATATTGTTAAACAAAACATTCCAGATCTTTATCAGTTTTTTTCCTCCTAGCTTCCAAACTTCCACAGGAATACCATCTATTCCCTGGGACTTTCCTGTAGATTGGTTATACATCACAATTTGTGACTCATCTCCTCCTATCCTAACCATTAGTAATTGAGCCTTATCTACCTCTAACCTTGGCATATTTCATTCTTCCATAAACATTTCCTTTTGTAGCTTTTCTTGATTTTCATATCTCTCTGCTTTATAGACACTGTCATAGAATTTCTGAAATATTTCTAATATCTCTACAGGATCTCTGGTTACTTTCTTTGTTTTAGGCTCCCTAAGTTTGGTGACACTCCCTTCCTACTTTCTGTTGCCTGAGACGTTGTGCTAAAAGTTTTTGTGCTCTAGTGTTATTATAAAAAAAAAATCACTTAGCAGCAGTCTTTCTAAACTTGTGCATATTGTCAAGGTAATCCCTTATTTTCTGTCTAGCATTCTGCAGTTGAACCTCTTCTTGTTCTGTGATATTTCCCCTATTCTGCAATACTTTAACATTTGTCAGTCCCTTTAAATAATTCTTGTTACTTCTTAACCATAGCTCCCTTTCTTTTACTCTCACCCTATTTTTAAACTCCACCTTAATTTTATCCCACTCTTTAACTATATTTTTAGAAGAAATTTCTATCTTCTCTAACAGCTACGGAATAATCTCCACTACCCATTCCTTAAATTCTTCTCTTCAACAGATAGGTGGGGAAGTATCAATGTCTCATTTTTATTTCATTACCCTATGCTTTTATTTTAGCTATCATTGGTGTATGATCTGAAATAGTTATTAGCTGAGTATCAAGACCTGCAATTAATTGCACATGTTCCTCTGAAATGTAAATTCTATTTAGCCTAGCCCAGTTTTTATATCACGGGGAATAATATGCAAATTCATTCTGAACTCCTTTTACTGAATTCACATCTTTAATTCCAAATATTTTCATAACTTTCTTCAAAAATCTACCCTCCTTTGTTATATTTTCCCTTCTAGGCCCCCGAGGCACATCTTCACTGCTGCAAATCAAATTTCAGTGCCTGCCTGTAAGTAATATTCCTTCCTGAAAACTGATTATTTCTCCCAGAATTTTCTTAAGATCCATTATGGCAGTTTTAGCTGGAATGCAAATGCATGTCAGTGTAATCCTCTTCTCTTGTCAGTAGCTCCTTAGCACTACAAATCTGCCATTATTATCATTTTATCTTCTTCTATCATTACTGGAGGTCCTCATGCAATTAAAATAAGTACTCCTCTTTTCCTTTGTCCCAGATATTCCACTGAATAACCATCCCGAAAACCTTTCTTTATCAAATTCACATGTTCATTTCTTTCTAAACATTTCTCCTGTAAACATAGCTATTTGCACTTGACATTTTTAATATAGTTAACTACTCTTTCTTTTTTATATTTGTCAGTGAGGCCACCTACATTTAAAGACACTACAGAAAGTATCATTGTATTAAAAGTTATCATTCCCACCTTTTATCTATAACACCTTTTTTGTTAAATATGTAGTTCCAAATTTTGTGTTATATACAGGTTGAACTTTTACACAGTTGTTTCTTGTCGTATCCATTTGACCCAATGTCCCATGTTATAAGACTTTTTGTTTTACTGAAAGCCCTAAAAATACCTCTTAAAAACCTAATAATTTAATACTAACCCACAAAAGTATGTATACCTTCAAATATTGAAGTTTTACCCTCCTAAGAGGAACAAACTGTCCCAAACTGACAGCCACACTCAGAGACTTGAGTTAACCTAAAAGTAAAGGTTATCCATGATTAAGACACATGTTGCAGCCTGTGCTTCTACTAAGTGCTGATTTGTTTTGTCTTATATTTATAGCTCTCCCAGCTGGGAAAACCCCTGAATGCTTTCAGAGAACCTTAACTACCTTAGGAAAGCCCTTGAATGTTTTCAGAGAACATTATCTACCATGGGAAAATCCTTGAATGCCTTCAGAGAACATTATCTCATAGCTAATTTTTCTTTTCTTTTTTTTTATCCCTAGCCAATCCCTCTCCACAAGACTGTAACCAATTTCTCTATATCAGATTGTCTCCATGAAGACATGAGTACCAGGCAGCATGTTTCTCTTTATCAGACTGTTTCCATGGAAACATGAAAACCAGCTGCAGAATTGTTACTGAGCATGCATATATTTGCTAGAAAAAAGCCACGTAATATTCAGTGTTCTTTTTCATTTACTTGCTCTCACTTAAAACTTGCTACTAAATCAAAGATCTTTAATCCAGTCATTCCCCCATCCAAGAATGAGAAAAAGCACATTATCTTTTTCTTTTACCATGCTTTTTTAACCAGGCTTTTTTTGCACATTGGGGTGCTTGCATTTCTTAAAACTGAACAAGAAGAATGAAAGAAGGGAAAAAGAAAAAAAACTAAAAAGAAAAGAAGAACAGCAGCACTTGTTTACATTCCCCATTACACTTAAAATAACTGAAAAAATGTACTTTATACCATGTAATCACATGCCATAAAACTAGTACTATTTAAGAAAAAAATATTTTCTTACAGTTAGCTTTCTCCCTCCCTTTTCCCTCCCCAAAGCACTTTTCAGAACATTAATTACATGAAGTAGGGCATATGCTTTAGTATCCCCAACAAGTCCAACACATTTTGAAAAAGTCTAATATTTCCAGAGTTTCTTGTTCTATCATTTCTCAAATATAATTGTTGCATTGTAATCCCACATTAAGTTAGTGGTTTTATTACTGTTCATCTCTGAAAATCTGTTTCTGCTGCATCTCTAATGTACTCTTGATTCTTCTAGTCACCTCTCATGCTCCCTTCCTTCTTTCCAACAATTCCTGTTGAAAAACTTGAAAAGGTTTCACAGGTACAGTTCATCTGTGGTCCTTATTACCAGAAAAACAAGTAGAATCTCCTTCTGTTTCACAGCTTACCTTTTGTTGGACAAACTTTTTGTATTTCTTCCTTAGCATGTACTTCATAAAAATGATTTTGTCCCTCCAGGGAAAACTACCTTGAAGAAAGCTGGATACAGCAGCTTGAATCTCACACCAGCATCTCAAAATTCCCTGAATAGTGGAATAAGTTTTCCTCCTTTTTTGTCTGGTGTACAATGAATAATCATTCTCCACAAACATTCTGCTGTCACCCACATTTAGTAGTTTATTCTTCTGCCACAGTTTTGTCAGAATCTACTCCATCTGCTGGTAGAATTGCATCTTTGCTATTAAAGGTCTAGGTTCCTTTCTTATAGAAATGTTTGGAGCATACACATGATGTCCCTTTCAACTAACAACTCCTGCTGTGGAATACCAGTCCAGTTGCTTATTAGTGCTTTCATAAAATTAATGCAGTCTGTTCCTTCCAGCTTCTCTGGCTGTTGTTTCTTTCGGCTTTTTCCGGTTAGGGGTCACCACAACGGAACTCCGGTCTGCTAATGACTGGCAGTAGATTTTTACTTGCCAAGTTGCAAGCCCTAACGCACAACCATCAATGAAGGTATGCCCATTCACGCACGTCTCTACACAGAAGACGCTCTAGCTGAGAATCGAACAGTACAACATCTTACTGTGAGGTGACAACGCTACCGTAGCACCACCACCGCAGTTCCAGCTTCTCTGGTATAGCTGAAAATCTCAGGTTTTCCCTGTGTGCTCTGTCCTCTAATTCTATTACTTTTTGAAACATCTCTTCCTGAGCAGTCTCATATTCAGCTAGCCTTTTCTTCATTTTGACCTCTGATTTTTGCAGCTTTATCATGCTATCTGAATATCTGTTTAAAGCTTCTTCCATTTTTTTCCAATCTTTTGTTGTTTGTGCTGACATACTTCATCAGTGTTTTGTTTATTTCAAGAAGGTTTGCATGCAGTTGTCTTACATCTTCCTGTAGGTTACTGGAAGTCATGTCTGAAGGTTGGATTGCTTTTTGCTGAACAGCTGCAGAACTTTCCCCAGTCAGTGTTTCTTCCTCACTTTTTGTAGCTGATTTTTTCCAGGTTATCTGCATTTCTTTATTCCTGATATCCAGGCAGTGCACTTACTAGCCAGTTACTGAAATGTATCCATTAACACAAGTCTATTGACATTCTCTGCTGAGTTTCTTTTTTCACACTGGGAGAGCTAGAAATGAGCTGTTACTAAATGTGCAACCATCTTGGAAGTCTCAATCTCTTCTTTGTTGATAACAAAAAGTTAGGTACAGCAGGTGAGGATAAGGGAGGAGTCTAAGCAATGATTTAGAAAGTCTGATCAAGTGATCCAAAAAGACCAAGCATTAAGGAAAGTCATTGAAAAACTATTTGGAAACAGCGGAGGGTACTGACCATGTAGTTAGTAATAAAATGCATGGTACCTTCAAATGTGTTTTTACTACAATGTGTTAATTTACTCTACAGAAAAAGGTTATTATGGTGAAAAAAGCCAAGGTTAGAACAGCATTCCATTGTACTTGTAATTTAATTGGGGTTATATACCTAGCCGCACATCAAAAATGTAGCAGGTTCTATGTGGGAAAAACTAAAAGGAGATTTAAAGACTGGATATATTGACGCACACAGGATATAAAGAAGAAAAATACAAAAAATTCCTTATCTAAATACATATCAGAAAACCCTGATCACAAATTTGCTATTTTTGGGCTTGGTAGAATAACAAAAAGTCCAGGGGGTGGACAACGGGAAGACGTAATTGATGAGCGTGAAGTAATGTCGCAGATCAAGCTTAATGCCACAGTTTGCCATGGTTTAAATGATCATGTTTCCATTACAAATGTTTTGAAACCTATTTCTTATACAGTTCAGGTTTTACATCTTATGTCAATTGTTTGATTCCAATAGTAAGAAACAGGTATTTTTCTATTGGTGTTAGATTTTGTATTGTGATTCAATTTGTCAACGAAAGGACTACTGCTCTATTGGTTCTTATTTTAGAACTGGCTAACAGGGGCTGAGGGAAGACTCAGTTGAGCAGTATGAAGTATTGTGGCAAATTAAGCGTATTGTTATGCATTTTTTTTTGCCTAAATGACTATGTTAGCTTATTGGCCGTTTGGGCAGCATTTCTATCCCTTTTAACTTTCTGTCTTAACAATCATGGTTTTGCTCACTGTGCAGTGCCTCTAAGCTAGGGTTAATCTATTTCTGGTGCCAGAAAGTCTAATATTCAAATTTTTCCCTAAATCTTGCCAGTCTAACATCCGTTAGCACTCAACTTGAGTATCAAAGTCTAGCACTTGCTCAAAGTTCTCATAGCATTTACTGGAGCATTTTAATTGCTACCAGCACTAAACAACTTCAGTACTATTAAATTAACACACATCCAGGGATGTCTAAAGGTCAGTTCCCTGTGCTCACTCCTGGTACCCTGGTGAACCTGGGCATCCCGAGGCAATGCAGCAACTGCCTCATGTACATGACAACCCTCTCCTCCTACCTCCCAATAACCAGACTTGTGAGAGATGCACCTATATATCCAAGCTGGAAGCAAAGCACTCTCATGCCACAAGTGGACTTGCCAGCCAAGAGGAGAAGTCAACACCTGCACCACACCATATGAAACACATAGTCCTCCAAAACATACACCAACACAATTCTCACATAGAAACACAAAACACACACCCACCTTTGCGGAGGCTCTCATTAAAAATCTATCCAAACATCAGAGACTTCCGAGGCAGACATGCATGCAACCACCACACCATGGTACAAACTGCGCAACACACAGTTCACACAAACAGTGTACCACCCAAAAAAGCTCCTAAGGCAACACAGTATACCCAATACACGAATTATAGGTGAACAAGAATTCCCCAAAACAACAAGAATGCAAGTCACGAGTATACAACAACAAAATTCCCAATAGAAGGCAAATGTTGATATAAAATAGTCAGATCACACTAAATATACTAAAAAGGTAACAAAAGTTTATTAAAACAGACGTGAGCGCTTTTGCAATGGTAGACACTGCTTCATCAGACAACAATATAATAAAGTCAGCCACTTATATATAAAAATACAAAATCTCTTGGCCAAGCATAGCTACGAAACTTCCCTCCTATAACATTAATTAAAACATGGACAATCAGACATATATCATTAAAGCAACAAGCACAACAAATGTACAAGATATACAATTAAAAACAACTATATCATGATATAAACCAGAAGGCATAGGGGATTTTGTTGCTGTATATTTGTGACTTGCATTCTCATTGTTTTGGGGACTTCTTGCTTGCTGTTTGCTGTTTATCTTGTTTACGAGAATGGCAGAAGGCAATGGGATTAATATCTTAAATATGGAGAGAAATATGAAGCATTTGAGTGAAAGTGTACTTAGCAATCAGCTAACCAGCTTTATGAATGTTTCCTCAAACCTGTTACTTCAGGGGGAGCCGTTGGACTTATCTACTGATCCCACTGATGCACATAGGATGGATGGCAAGGTACATGAACTGAAACGCAACATCGAAAATTGTATCTACAAGTTTAAGCACCTTCAATGTCAGTGCTTCCATTTTGAAGCATGTTTGAGCTTGGCTGTGATACCTAGGGGTTTAAGGGTATTAAATATGCCTACTTATGGTGGTACCTACCCTACCTTGCTAGCTCAGTGGCAGCAAATTAACCTTGAAACTAGTATCTTAAACTGTTGATTGGCTTTTTTCTTCCTGTTGAGAATGAGTTAAGAGAACAGATCAAAGTAAATCAGCGGGAGTTGTCTAAAGTTGCAGGTGATGAGAGTGCAGAGCTTTATTTGAATGAGCTGGTGGACAAGGTCAACTCTTATGAAAGAAGGCTGATTTCTCAAAAGAAAAAGAAATTAGCCAGGGATGTGTATGATTTCCAGCATCAGCATGTCTTCACTTGGCCAAGGGTAAGTGAGCAATCGGCAGCTACTCTGACCAATCAGCCTGCAACTTCTATGGAAGTGACCAATCCCGATGAAGGAACCACGCTTTCTACCAATGTGGTTCAACCAGGATCTGTCTCTTCTCTAGAAATTACCAAAACTGTGTTTTCTACTCCTCCCAAAGGACCACCTCTGATTTCTGGCTTGGAAAAGGCTACAGTTGTTTCTGAAGCCGTACCAGTAGTGCAGCATAAGATTATTTCAAAGGCTAAAGACCACGAAGGCTTGAGGGGCAGGCAGAAAAGGAAGGATCCACCAGGCACAGGTCAAACTTGGACAATCAAGAAAATGAATCAAACAGGACTAGTTTGGAATGCTTCACGGTATGTACTGAAACCTGCTGAATGCTCTCTATTGCAGAAGGGTTTAGGTTTCATACCTTCTACCAAAACAGGCTTAAGTGAATGCTTGATAGAATTATGGCTTTTTGTATGCAATGTAGCTTTGAAAGCAATGTTTTGTGGTGAAAGGATTTTTTCTAAGCCTGTGTTTCATAAGCTGAACCCATCTGTACCTAATTTACCACATAATGTGGAAGTTTTTTTACAAGCTTGTGAAAACGATGTGTACAGTAAGTTTAATACAATGAATATGTATAACTATGATGCTAATTTAACTAGGGCTGAACAACAGGCACTTAAGGATTTACAACTGAATAGAGACATTGTCATTCCCTGTGGTTGTGCTAGATGCAGATTATTATTATGTAACAATCTCATGTATGCTGCAGGACACAACAACTTATTGTATTGTTGATGTAAATGTTGTTTCAGGCATACATACCAGTATTTTGAATTCTTTAAATGAATGTTTGTGCATGGGTCTTATGACACAGGAATTGTTTGAATATTTCAAAGATGATGTACCCCTAATACCCCAGCTTCACGGTCTATCTAAGATACATAAGGATCATGTGCATCCTCCTTTTAAACCGATAGTAGCTGGTGGTAGTTGGGTCACCAAACCAATTTCTATATTTTTGGATTCACAGTTGAAGCACTTAAGGAATTTCCTATGGTCCTTAAAGATACTGAACATTTTCTACGTGATTTGTATAAGACCACTACTGATAGTACAGTGTCAACTTTAGATATACTGGTGACCCTTGATGTTGTCTCTCTGTTTACCTGTATCCTGAATCAGGAGGGCATTTGTATGGTTAAACAGGTTTTGCTTAGGTCTAGTAAATTCTCTCCAAGTCATGTTGATTTTTTATGCATGCTACTTGAATTAGTGTTGGACAACAATGTGTTCATGTTTGAAAAGAAATGTTACCAGCAGGTATCAGGTGTGGCGATGGGCATGAGTTGTGCCAACTCGTATGCCAATCTCGTCATGGCTGAGTGGGAGCAACAGCATGCTTTGAAAGGAAGGGAATCTAATATTATGTTTTATCAACGATTTGTCAATGACCTTTTTGTTGGTTGGCATGGTATCGAGTATGAACTAATGGAATTTTTCAATGATCTCAATAAGACTAACAACTTTCTTAGATTTATTATGTGTAAATCTGTTCAGTCTATCAACTATTTGGATGTTACTGTATTCAGGAAGGAAGGGAGTTGGTGTACTCAGGTACACAGGAAGGACTGTTATCATCCAACCTTTCTTCATAGGGATAGTATGCATCCTGTACATGTGTTTTCCAATGTAGTAACAGGACAGGCAATGAGATTGTCTTGCCTGTCCTGTGATGAGAAGGATTTTCATGCCGAGTTAAATTCCTTCAGTAGTGCATTTGAAGCCAGAGGGTATAGTCAGACTGAAATTATTAAGGCTAGACAGAAAGTGTTAAATGAGAGGAAAGGACAGGCTAGGCCCTTTTTTTCTGACCAGGTGCCAGTACCTACAGTACATGATACTTAACCGTATGAGATTCCAGTGGTGCTTTCCTATACGCAGGATGTGAATATGACTACGGATATTTTTTGTAAAAATTGGTCCATCTTACAGGTGAATGTTAAAATATCAAAAGTGGTAGGTCCTAAACTGAGATTTATACATAGGAACAAAAAGTATCTGAAGCAGCAGTTGTGCTACCCCAGGCTGCTTACCAACACCATCTCTGATTGGGGTGGTACTCGGAGGTGTGGTGCTTGTGAGGTGGTACTGTGAATATGTGGATGAGTCTAGACACTTTAAATATCCTGGTACTGGTCACCTGTGACAAATATGGGCCAAGGTGGACTGCAGTACCATGAATTTGGTATATGTAGCACACTGTGTTATCTGTTTCAGATTCTATGTCAGAAAAACAAACCGAAGTTTGAAAGAAAGGATGAGAGATCATTTATATTGTACTAAGAAGGGCTTGGAGTGTAGTGCCCTATTTAAACACACTATCCAAGCAGGTATCCAACATACTTTTGCTTTCCATGTTCTACATGTGGTAGGTCTGAATGTGAGGATGGGAGACATTGTAAATAAAACAGAGGAAATTGAACTACAATGGATCTGAAGGCTAGGGTCACACAGAGGTCTTGCCCTGAATGCTAGTGTTCCCCTTAAGCCTGTGTTAAGATTTAAAAGTTAAAATAACGTTGTCATTTTTTATATTTAAAACCGTTTTTATGTATGCATGTTCTTATGATTTATTATGAAGTGCAAAAAAATATGTTTTTATATGCCTTCTGGTTTATATCATGATATAGTTGTTTTTAACTGTATATCTTGCACTTTTGTTGTGCTTGTTGCTTTAATGATATATGTCTCAAATTGCCCATGTTTTAATTAATGTTATAGGAGGGAATTTTCGTAGCTACGATTGGCCAAGAGATTTTGTATTTTTATATATAAGTGGCTGACTTTATTATATTGTTGTCTGATGAAGCAGTGTCTGCCACTGCAAAAGCGCTCAAGTCTGTTTTAATAAAATGTTACTTTTTTAGTATATTTAGTGTGATCTGACTATTTTATATCAACATTTGCCTTCTAGTGGGGATTTTGTTGCTGAATACTAGTTATAGGGGATTCAATAGTAAGGCAAACTGATGTCCCACTCACCAGATTGAACAAGGAACAAGGAGAAAGTTACAGCTATCTGCCGGTCAGGCACCAGGATCTGCCATATAACGCACGGACTCAGGTCACTCCACAGCAGGTAGAAATATGACTCGTCATTGTCCATGTTGGTATTAATGACCTGAGATGTACCTCTCTGGACTACATGAAAAGAGGCATGGAGGAGCTCTTGGACAATGTAGCTCAGGCAGGTATGATCCTAGCCCTGAGTAGCATCCTGCCATCACCCAGAATTATACCACAATACAAGCAGAAAATGATTGACTTCAACAACTGGCTAAATTTCTGGTGTCATTCTAAGGGGATCCAGTATCTGTCTGCCTGGGATGACATGATCAATAGACCTCAATGCTTTGCCAAAGATGGCCTACATCTGTCACCCCTGGGATTCCAGATACTGGCTAAGGTGCTTGCCACCCCATAGTGCCTTTTTTAGGCAAAGCCCTGATGTCAAAAATACTAAAATAACTCCTACAACCAAATGGAATCTGAGGGTTATGCTACTCAATGCTAGAAGTTTGAATCTCAAAATGCACTCACTCGAAACCCTCTTTAAAATGGAGAGCATCGATGTCTGTGCAGTAACTGAAACATGGTTCAAGGCTCCAGAGAGCACCCCCACACTACCAGGTTATAATTCATACCACACCTTTAGGCCCCAAAACCTGGACCGAAGTACTAAAGGTGGCGGTGTCTCCATATTCATAAAGGATATACACACTTCCAGTCTAGTAGCCTAACACAACACTTCGAAGATACTCCAGGTAGATTACTGGGCAAGACAGCAATCCTGGTGGTTACCTGTTATAGGTCCCCCACCATGTCCCAAGACTTCCACTCTACATTCCTAATCATCCTGGAAAATACCAAAGTGCAACCCAACACCCTAATACTGGGGGACTTTAATTACCCCTATATAAACTGGGAAAATTACTCAAGTACTAATGCACTTTCTCTCCGATTCCTGGAATTCATAAATTCCCAATGCCCTGGACCAACTTGTTCTTACCCCCACTATGGGTAACAACATCCTCGATCTGGCCATAACCAACATGAGCAACTGCTGCTCTACACCTGAAATTAACTCCTCCCTAGTCACATCTGACCACAAGCTAATCACCATGGATATCAACACTCCCCCTTTCCCACCATAAAGGAAACCACTGTAAAAAACTTCTCCAAAGCAAACTTTGGGCTCCTAAAAACAAAGGTGGCAAACTTTACGATCCCCATGCAGATGGAAAATAGCTGCTCAACTGCTGAATCACACACCATTGCGCTGTATGAACACATTCACAATTGCATGGCTAGAGCCAATCCAAACAGAACCAAGATGTTTACCTCCAAAAAAAGGAAGCCAATCTGGTGGTCCCCTAACATAAATAAACTCTACAACAGAAGGAAGAAACTGAGCAGAAAAGGGTAAAGTCCCAAGACTGAAAAAAATCCCTAGCTAGCCATATCAAGAAATTGAGATACCTCATCAAATCCTCTAACTAAAGCTAGCTATGAAAACAAAATAGCAGCAAATACTAAAGACAACCACAAGGCATTCTATAGTATATCAAGAATCTTCAGGGCAACACTCAGGTCTGCTTTGAGCTACAGCACAACACCAACACATATACTGAGCCAGCTGTGACATTGACACTATACTGGCTGATAGGTTCAGTGCAAACTTTACCCCCCTTTCACCCCCCAAAGGGCCAATCGCAATTCCAGAGGAGTGTCAAGTTCCTAATATTACTGCTGATCAGGTTAAAACCGCACTGTCTAAAGCCAAGAACACAGCTTCCATGGGACCTGATACTATCCCTGGATGCGTCCTACACAAGCTACAAAATGAACTGGCACCACACCTGAGTGCCCTGTTAAATCACAGCGTCACTTCAGGCTTTGTACCCACTGAATGGTGAATGGCCACGGTCATCCCACTCCACAAAGGGGGAGTGACTACAGATCCTGGAAACTACTGCCCCATTAGCCTGACTAGTCTGATATGCAAGGCTATGGAGCATATCATCATGGACCTTATAAATAGGGATATAGGAAGCCTCCAAACTCTGGACCCCATGCAGTTCAGATTTGTGAAGGGCAGATCATGCCTGCTCAATTTGGTAGACTTCTTTGAGTCCATCACCAGGGCTGTGGACGAGGGCAATGTGGTAAACACAGCCTATCTCGATCTTGCCAAGGCCTTTGATACCATTCCCCACTCTGGAATCATTGATAGACTCACTAATCTAGGCATTAACCCCTATGTCACATGGTGGGTTGCTAACTGGCTCACGGACAGAACTCACACTGTGAAGGTTGCAGACTCCAAATCAGACTACCTACCAGTGACGAGTGGTGTCCCACAGGGATCTGTCCTGGGTCCCCTTCTGTTTGGCATCTACTTCTCAGAAGTTCAAGCCAACACAAAAGGACTCTGGCTGACCAACTTTGCAGATGATTGCAAACTGTGAGCGATTATAGAATCCCCAAATGACATAGACATCCTACAAAGGGGCCTCATTGACACCAATGACTACTGCCTAAACAACAGCCTTAAACTAAATGTCAAAAAAATGCATCATTATTCCCTTTGGGAAAAACTCTGTGCCCATGAATTACCACATCAATGGCGTTCCACTTAACTCAGAAGGTGTAATAAGAGATCTGGGAACACAGGTTGATAGCAACCTCTCCTTTGACAACCACATCACCACTCCGGTTAGAAAATCCTTTCATGTGGCACATCTCATCACAAAGCGTTTCTCATCTAGGAAGAAAGAGGTCATCATCCCTCTCTACTCGTCCCTCATTAGACCTATTATAGAATACAATGTCCTTTTTGGTATGTACCTCACTAGACACCTGCAACAGCTAGAAATGCCACAAAAATGCCACACCAAGAGGATTCTAGGCCTTAAATACATGCCCTATACTGACAGACTCAAAAAAACTCCAGCTATACTCAGTCTCATATTACCTCCTTAGAGGCGATCTCTGCTTAACCTACAAAGCCATGTCTGACCCAGAGCTTCTAGACATGGTGCATCTAAAAAAAACTCAATCCAGCCATGCCACATGCTCCAGGGAGCTCAGTCTTGTTACCACATTAAATAGAACATACTGGAGGGATAGGTTCCTTACTCAGAGACTGCCCATGTTCTGGAACAGACTCCTCATCCATGTCAAGCAGAGCTCATCTGTTGCCCTCTTCAAAGGAAATCTTGATGAGTGGATGTGAAATAGAAAATTCACCCTGGTGATCACCTCGGCTTCCCTGCTAGATAGAGGCAATAGGAACTAATATCTGTTGACATGATACTAGGGATTTTTATTGGCTAGGCTTACATAGGCCCCAGGGCCATTACTCTAGTACACACCTATGAACCTATGGGCCTATGTTTTTATTCCAAAGGATTTTGAAATCATTTTTTATGTAGTGAGGTTTTCATTCATATGTCACTTAGGACTCATATAGTAACTAACAGGTACTTTTCTATTGGTGTTAGATCTTGTACCCATTTCTTTATTTACTGTTGAAAGGACCACTGTTCCATTGGTTCCTGTTTCAAGATTCATTTTTCAATTGGTTGATGCGAGACAGAGGGAAGAAACAGTTGAGCACTGAGAAGCACAGTGACAGATTAACTATAATGCCACTATTTTTGGATTATATGATCATGTTTTCAGTTAAAGAGATTTGGAATCGATTTTTTATAAAGTCCAGGTTTTAATCTTTTATGTGAAATGTTTGATTTCTTTTTTTTCAAATATATTTTATTGCATTTTCCTCTTTTTTAATATAAAAAGAAAATAAAACAAATATATAAAGACAAGATACATAGAATATCAATGTACAATAAGCATAATAAGATATACAGAACATATACCATCAGTGTTCAGTTATCAATATGCAGAATTAACTAACATTCACATTATTCACATTTAGGCTGTAAGACAAAAACTAATTTGAGATGTTAATCATAACAGAATCTAACATAAAAAAACTGTTGCATCAAGTCATTCTAGCCTCCTTAACTTAAATTGTATCTTGTACTAATTATATACACTATATACAATTGATGCCACCTCAAAATGTATATTTTATGTGCACTTCCCAGACCTGACCAATTTCAATATGGGTACAAGTTTTGCAGCATTGATTTTCTTTAATTTTCCTAATCTACTTAGAGTAATAATGATATTGTAGTCCCTTGTTCATAAACCAATTTTAGCTTAAGATTTCGATAAGCATTTTCCAATATTTCTGATAATAGGATAGGGGTTTTTTTTGGCTTCTTGTAATTAGTTTGCTGGCTAATATGTATTTTATAGCCATTCTTTTAAGTTCTTCCCATGTAATTTTAGTTCTATCTAACCAATGCTGAGCTATGTATGATTTCATCATTGCACACAATGTTACTATGATGTGTTTGTTTTCGTATGTATAGTAGGTGGGGAATACATGTAAAATTGCAATTTCCCATGACAGGGTAGATTTAGTGTATCCCTTTTTTTCTAACTTGGTTCTTAATGAACACCATAATTTATAAACATTCTTACAGCTCCAAAAATATGAAGAGTGTCAGCTACAATGTTTGGGCATGTGGAGCAATAAGGAAAGTGAGAAGGATTAATTTCACTTAGAAAGAGTGGTGTGCGATAGGCATTGCTATTAATCATGATTTGGTTATAAATTCGTTTTTTGAGAGGGGTTAATTTCAAAGTGAGTTCAATTGCAGCAGATTTTTGTACATTAGTAATCATGTTATCTTTCCCTTCCCAAAATTTTGAATATAGAAGTGCATCTTGGTATCTGATACTTGTTATTAGTCTATAAGCGTCTGATAACATTTTAGTTCTCAAAAACTACAGGCTGATAATTTGTTGATAAGGCTGCATACCTTAGTTGTCTATTTTAACATCAGTAGTAATTGTCTTAATCGGCTATAACAATTGGTTGATTATGGTGTTATAACTTTTATTTACTTCCAGTCTTTGCCTAATATTGTCAATTGAAAGACTTTTGACTTGATAGAAGTCCCATACAGTGGTGTTTTTAATTAGTGGGTATTGATTTAAGTTTATCATAATGTTATTTAATTTAATATTAGGATTTAGGTGTATTGGTTGACCTAGTAACAAAGTATCCTTAAGATTTAGGGAAGACACCAGCTTTTGAAATAATAATGTATTTCTTATGATTATGGGGTGAATTTGCCTGAGGAATGGAGAAAAAGTGTTTTGGTACCGATTTTTAAGAATAAGGGTGATGTGCAGAGCTGTAGTAACTACAGAGGGATTAAATTGATCAGTCACAGCATGAAGTTATGGGAAAGAGTAGTGGAAACTAGGTTAAGAAGGGACGTGATGATTAGTGATCAGCAGTATGGTTTCATGCCAGGAAAGAGCACTACAGATGCGATGTTTGCTCTGAGAGTGTTGATGGAGAAGTACAGAGAAGGTCAGAAGGAGTTGCATTGTGTCTTTGTGGACTTAGAGAAAGCATATGACAGGGTGCCTAGAGAGGAGTTGTGGTATTGTATGAGGAAGTCAGGAGTGTCAGAAAAGTATGTAAGAGTGGTACAGGATATGTACGAGGGTAGTGTGACAGCGGTGAGGTCTGCAGTGGGAGTGACGGATGTGTTTAAGGTGGAGGTGGGGTTGCATCAAGGATCAGCTCTGAGCCCTTTTTTATTTGCAATGGTGCTAGGTTGACAGACGAGATCAGACAGGAGTCCCCGTGGACTATGATGTTTGCAGATGACATTGTGATCTGTAGTGAGAGTAGGGAACAGGTGGAGGAGATCCTGGAGAGATGGAGATATGCTCTAGTGAGAAGAGGAATGAAGGTCAGCAGGACTAAGACAGAATATATGTGTGTGAATGAGAGGGAGGATAGAGGAATGGTGAGGATGCAAGGAGTAGAGGTGGCAAAGGTGGATGAGTTTAAATACTTGGGATCAATAGTTCAGAGTAATGGTGAGTGTGGAAGAGAGGTGAAGAAGAGAGTATAGGCAGGATGGAGTGGGTGGAGAAGGGTGTCAGGAGTGATTTGTGACAGACGAGTACCAGTAAGAGTGAAAAGGAAGGTCTACAAGAGGGTAGTGAGACCAGCTATGTTATATGGGTTGGAGACGGAAAAAATGACAAAAAGGCAGGAGTTTGAGCTGGATGTGGCAGAGTTAAAGATGTTAAGATTTGCACTGGGTGTGATGAGGGTGGACAGGATTAGGAATAAGTATATTAGAGGATCAGCCCAGGTTGGAAATAACTCTGGGCAAAACTGCAATCCAAACTGTAGCTTGCTACGGATCCCCCACCATGCCCCAGGATTCCCACTCTGCTTTTCTTGATATACTGGAAAATATTAGGGTTCAACCAAACAACCTAATAATTGGCAATTTCAACTACCCCACCATTAACTGGGAAAACTACTCATGTACCAACTCCTTCGCTCAACGCTTTCTGGAATTCATAAATTCCAATGCCCTGGATCAACTTATCCACAACCCCACCAGGGGCAACAATATCCTAGACCTAGTCATTACCAACATTAGTGACCGGTGTTCCACACCTGACGTCAACTCCTCATTGGTCAGATCCGACCATAAGCTAATCACTCTAGATATCCGCATCCCGCCTCCCCCCACCATTAAGGAAACCATGGTAAAAAATTTCTCCAAAGCCAACATCATGCTTCTTAAGACAGAAGTGGCGAACGTCATGACACCCATGCAGATGGCAATACAGTTACAACTGCTGAATCTTACACAAATGCACTCTATAAGCACTTACACGACTGCATGGATCATGCTATCCCAAACAGCACCAAGATGCTATCCTCCAAAAAAGGAAGCCAATTTGGTGGTACCCTGCCATAAACAAACTCTACAACAGAAGGAAGAAACTGTTGCAAAAGAGAGCAAAATCGCATGAGTGGAGGAGCTCCCTGGTCAGCCTCAGTAAGAAGCTGAGATCCCTTATAAGATCCTCCAAAGCTAGCTATGAGAACAAAATCATCACTGATTCTAAGGGCAATCACAAAGCATTCTATAGCTATGTCAAGAATCTCAATGGCAACACCAAGATCTGCTCTGAGTTACAGCACAACGGCACGGAAATTACAGAACCAACTGATATTGCCAACAGCCTGGCAGACAGGTTCAGTGTTAACTTCACCCCCCTCTCACACCCTAAAGGGCCCGTATCTATACAGGAAGAATGCAGAGTCCCTGTAATCACATCTATGCAAGTAAAAGCTGCACTCTCTAAAACCAAAAACACAGCATCCATGGGACTGGACAACATCCCATGCTGCGTTTTACACGAACTTCAGAACGAACTGGCTCCCCACCTAAGCACCATGTTCAATCATAGTCTCACATCAGGCTTTGTGCTCACTGAATGGTGCCCAGCAACAGTTATCACACTCCACAAAGGGGGAGCCACCACTGATCCTGGGAACTATCACCCTATTAGCCTGACGAGCCTGGTCTGCAAGGCCAAGGAATGTATCGTCATGGAACTCATAAACAAAGACATTAGTAACCTCCAAACGCTGGACCCCATCCAGTTTGGCTTTGTGAAATGCAGATCATACCTTATGAACCTGATTGACTTCTTTGAGGCAGTCACCAAAACCATAGACGAGGGTAAGGTGGTTCACACAGCCTATCTTGACCTCGCCAAAGCTTTCGACACCATCCCCCATTCTGGAATTATAGCTAAACTCACTAAACTAGGTAGAAATCCCTATGTTGCATGATGGGTTGCCAACTGGCTCACTGACAGAACCCACACTGTAAAAGTTGCAGACTCCAAATCTGACTTCAAACCAGTGACAAAGTGGAGTACCACAGGGTTCAGTCCTGGGACCTCTCCTTTTTGGTATCTACTTCTCTTAAGTACAGGCTAACACAGAAGGCCTCTGGCTAATGAAGTTCGCAGATGATTGCAAACTAGGAGCCACAGTCGAGTCCCCAAATGATGTGGACATCCTACAGAATGATCTTACTGAGACAGATGCCTGGTATCAGAGGCATGGCCTCAAGCTCAATGCCAAAAAGTGCATTGTCATCCCCTTTGGTAAAAACTCTGTACCCATGAACTACCACATAAACAGCAGTCTACTTAATTCCAAATGTGTGATAAGAGACCTTGGGACCCAGGTGGACAGTAGTCTCTCCTTTGATAATCACATCGCCACAGTACTCAGGAAATCATTCTATGTGGCACACCTCATCATAAAAGGGTTCTCATCCAGGAAAAAAAGAGGTCATTGTTCCCTTCTACTCGGCACTCATTAGACCCATTATAGAGTACAACCCCCTTTTGGAATGTACCTCACAAGACATCTGCAGCAGCTGGAAAGGCCACAGAAGTACCTCACAAAGAGGATTACTGGCCTCACACAGATGTCCTACACTGACCGTCTGAAAAAACTCCAGCTTTACTCTGTAGCATATCGCCTACTCCAAGGAGATCTCTGCCTAACATATACAGCTATGTTAAACCCAGAGCTGTTGGACATGCTACACCTAAAGAAATCCCAATCCCTCCAAGCTACATGCTCTAGGGACCTAAACCTTGTCACCACAATAAACAGGACATTCTGGAGGGATAGATTCCTATCCCAGAGACTTCCTGTACTCTTGAACAAGCTACCCATCTATGTCAAGCAAAGTTCCTCATTAGCACTCTTCAAGAAAAATCTTGATGAGTGGATGGGAAATAAGAAATACACCCTGGGGATCACTTCTGTGTCTCTATTTGACAGGGGCACAGGAAATTAACTTTCTTGGGTGGCATAAGCCAGGGAACCTTGTTGGATAGGCTTACTTAGACCCTTGAGCCGATAGCCTAGTACCTGCCTATGAACCTATGAACTTATAAGATTATAATTAACTTTTATTTCAGTCTCAGGGAAATAGAATTCCTTATGTCCTAGAGTATTCAAAGGGAATATGATTGATTTGTTTGGGTTAATGGCATAATTAGAAACTGTAGAAAATTTTTCAATGGAATTCAAGATCTTATTTAAATCTGTATTAGGGAATTCAAAGCAAATATTAAGATCATGAGCAAAACCTGTAATCTTTATTGGGATTTTTGAGATATTCATAATGTGATGGTAAGTTCTTTGTGATATTTTGAGAAGAAGAGGTTCAATATATATATATATATATATATATATATATATATATATATATATATATATATATATAGTGAACAAGTATGGTGATAATGGGCATCCTTGCCTTGTACCATTAGTAGTTTGAATCGGTTTTGATTGCTTTTTACTTACAAATACTGTTGTCGTAGCATTGTTGTTTAAAGCCCTTACCATGTTTGTGTATTCTTCAGGAATGCTAAATTTCTTGAGTATCTTTAGTAGAAAATCAAAGTTAACTCTGTCAAAAGCTTTAGATGCATCAACAAATAAAGCATAGCTAGGGCATTTATCATTCGCTTTTAAACTAATGATTGAATCAATGGTGAGTGTATTGTCATATACCTGTCTATTGTTCATAAAACCTAGTTGTTCAGGAGATATGATAAGAGGTAAGATTTTTTTGATTCTGCTAGCTAAGACTGTAGATAGAATTTTGATATTGATATTTATGAGTGCTATCGGCCTGTAATTGTTTGGATTTGATGCATCAGATTTGGGTTTTGGTATAAATATAGTTTTTGAGTTATTGATATACAGGTCTTTGATACCATACTTTATTACATATTTGTATACTTTCAATAGTAATGGGGCTAATTATTTTTTGAAAGCCTTGTAGAACTCTGCCACATACCTATCTGGCCCTGGTGATTTACCTGGTTTTAATTTATTTACACTAGCAATGACTTCCTTTACATTTATAGGGGGTTTAAGATTATTTATTTGCACTTCATTCGGTACTGGAAATTGCAATTCTTCAGTAAATTGATGGAATAATAAATCATTAAACTGGTCTTGTGAGCCATATAGTTTTTGATGAATCTCTTCAAAAGCCATTATAATCTCTTCATCCATATCTAGAGTTTTATTATAATTTAATTATTTTATTTTGGTAGGGGAGTTTTTTATGTTTACGATTCTTGCCAACGCTTTTGAGGGGGATTGAGACCATTCAGCATATTTGTGAAGAAGTTTAATTTCACTGATAGAGTACTGTTGTGACTGAATTTCATTTATTTGTCCTTGTATTGTAACCATTTGACGTTCAAGTTCTGGCAAATGTTTAATTTGTAATTCTGGCTCTATACTTTTTAATTTTGATTCTAATGTTTTGAGTTTATCCTTGCTTCATTTTTTATAGAGAGCTGCTTTTAGGATTAGTATTCCCCTAATAGTAGCTTTCATCACTTGCCACTGAATGTCATATGGTATATCTGTTATCTCTACGTTATTTTAACTTGAGTAAGAATATCAGTGATTCCCTGTGAGACTTCTTTATCTTTTAATAAGTTAATATTTAACATCCAGTTCGCTAGCGTTTGAGAATTTTGCATTGAGCTAACCATCTGTATTGTGATGTTTATTTTTGCATGATCTGATATTGTTCTGAGTTCACTAGTGTAGGTAACTGCATTACTTAGTAAAGTTTCAGATAATAAAAATATATCTACTCTAGACCAAGACGTATGGTATGGCGAAAAATAAGTGAATTTACCTGTAGCTGGATTATTTCTAAAGTTTTCAAAAGGGTCAGCTAACTTAAAGTCTTCCATTACTTCAGTTATTAATGTAGTAAGTTGAACAGGTTGCTTGTTATCTTTATTTGTTCAATCTAGGTCTGGATTAATTATCATATTCCAATCTCCTCCTATGATATATAAATAGTTAGGAAAGTTCTCCAGAATTCTACATATTTCGTATAGGTAGGATAATTGATGCAAACAAGGGGCATATACATTTAGGACTAAGAAAGGTTTTTTAAACATAGGCAATTTGCAAGTAAAATAACACCATCTACCATTTGGGTCGTAGCTACTCTTCATTATAATGCCATCAAATGAGTTTTTAACTATTGTAACAACTCCCCTAGAAGCTGTACTGTCACCAGCAGCAACAATATGTTTCTCCCATCTTTTTTTAGTGTCTTTCTCCCATTGTTCTTTTAACATATGTGTTTCTTGAACAAAAGTTATCTCTGCCTTAGATTTAAGACTTAAATTCATTAATAGTTTTTTTCTTTTTCTTATTTTGTAAGCCCTTTACATTCCATCAATCAACAGAAATCATCTAACAGATATGTTTAAGCAGAATACTGACTTTCTGAGCTAATGGAAATATATAGGGACATGTATAAGTTTCTTATAAGTTCTTGTACAGGTCAATAATATGTATGTATGTGTGACATCCCTCCCTTTCAGACCCCCCCCCGCATACCGACGCTAGCCCCCTAACTGAAAGAGAGTTGAATAGAACACTTGCAACTATATTACAAACAATTCTTGTCATTCTAAGTCCCACCAAAATTACAGCAACACACATAACAGCTTGTCCAAATAAAACATATATAACAACAAGAAATATGATTCCTAAGCCTTTTTGCATATAAAAGTAATTAGCCTGAGCATTTTGTAAACTGCCTTTACCTAAGATTAAAATATCTAGCTTAATAAGCAATATTTAAATAGTACACTTCAAAAGCACACCATAGCATTTCTTGTAAACTCTGACAGAAAAAAAAAATTACATGCACGTACTAATTATGACTTATTATAGTTTACAGTTACTATTTGTATGTTCCCTATTTTGATACTTTCAAACACAGTCCTTCTTTTAGTGTACATCAGTTCTTATTTGTTGGGTCTTAACAAGAGTCTTTCATAGTGTCTGCTAGTCTAGATTGGCAAGCTAACATTTTTTTTTGCATACATAATTATACAAATAAAATAAAATAAAATATATAAATAGGAAAGAAAATACGGCAAAACAGACTCAACATTTGTTGCATCTGCAGCATCTGCTATAGCATCTGACCCAGAAGATTTTTAATTTAGTCCAGTTTGTATATATTAAAAAAAAACATAAATACATATATATTTACTTTTATAAATAAATATTTAGACTGCTGCATTTAGTTCTAAGCTGTATTTACCTTCTGATAGCCATTTACATGAAATTCTTCACTTCTTTAGTCTTTAAAATACAGATCCAAAGGTTTCAGGAAAGTAGAATCCTTACTTTCGTTTTTTTATGCAAACGTGGGTTTTCTGAGTTGGTTTGGGCTTAGATGGACGCTGTAGATGTTTCTTTGACCTCAGTTTGCTTATTTTTCCTGATTTTCGGTCACAAAGGATTATGGGAGTCTGTAGTTCTTTTGCGGCGGCATGGAGGTAATCCAGGGCCTGGATTTAGAATGTTTAAATGGAAAACAGTGGATTTAAGTAGAAAGAAGGTAATTTAAGTAATTTACCTTGCTGTTTGGCTTATTTTAGTGAAAATAAATGTTTAAATGGATAGATTCTTCTTACTAGCTGTGTTTTTAGCAGAAAATACATTTCTTCATGTCATTTTGTTTGGTAAATCTTTAAAGGCTTTAAGAAAAGCCGTTTTTCTTCTTCATTGTTTTTTACTGCATAATTTGAGCCATTATACTGAAAGTGCAAAGTCGCTGGATATTTCATTTGGAATCTTATATTTTTGTTGACTAAGTAAATGCAGTAAGGTGACAGAGCTTGTCTTAGCTGTTTGACTTGTAGAGGCAAGTCCTGAGCAAAAGTTATCTTACAGCCATTCCATATAATGTATTTTCTTTTTTTTTTGCAGCTTGAATTATTGCTTGAGCATGTGAAGCATTTAGAATCCTTACATTGCCTAGGGGCATCCAGGGTTTGAGATTTTCTTAAAGCTCTGTGTATTCTTTCAATGACAATTGTTTGAGATAGTTCTTTGTTATCAAGAAGAAGATCAAAGATTTTTTTTGCCACATTAGTTAGCTGTGATTGTTCATATTTTTCTGGGATGCCTCTGATCAATACATTATTTCTTCTTGCTCTAGCTTCAAGGTCAATCAGTTTTTGTTGTATCTCTTTGACTGAGCTATCGGTAATGGAAGTAGCTTTCTGCATTTCTTTTATCTTTGTCTCATTGTTCAGTATTCTAGACTCATTTTTATCTAGTCTGGTCATTATTTGGTCTAAGTTGTTACCAAACGCTGTGAGTTTTGAAGAGAAAGATTGTATTTCTGTTTGCAGAGGTATCAAGGCTGCTTTCAAATCCTCCATGTCAAATAGTTGTTCTCTTTTTGGTTTCAGTTGATGCTTTGCAGCTTCAGCTGGTATTTTAGTAGTTTTCTGCCTCTTTGTGGTAATTTCTTTGCTCAGGAGATGCAATTTGAGAAATTCTTGTCTTAGCTGTACGTGTTTCCATTTGTTCCATCATTTCGTTGTTGTGTGAAAACATGCTTCTTTTCTTCTTTATAGCTGCTACTTGCTAATGGCCCAAGCACATGTACAGGAATTACTGCTTAGTCACCCGCAAGATCCAAGGTATGTATTTCTTATATTTTAGCTCAAAGATGAAAATAAGATTCTCACAGATAGACAAGTAGTTTGTTTTTCGCAGTAGATGATTTTTGCAGATGTTTGCAGGAACAGTAGCCTTAGATGGGGTTAAATTCATAGTAGATGGAGCAAGGTGAAGTATGTGCTAGCTAGCTGGCAGCCATCTTAGAATCCCTAGATTTCTACAAAAGAATTAAGTATTTTTTCATTGGTTTTAGATCTGATTTACATGTTTCAACTCATCCATGAATAGATAATTATTCTGTCTGCTCTTGATTCTTGAGGTGTTTTTTAATTGGTCAATGAATACAACAATCTTAATAAGTTGTTTTGAGTCATGGAACTTGTTTCAAGGTGAATTTAAAACTGTTGTATGATTTTAAGTTTTAATTCTGAAGAAGTCAATGTTATATACAGAAGATAGTGCTTAATTTTTGTTTTTACAAATGTGTATGTCCTAATAAACGTTTTTTTACTACATTCCTTTTGCAACCATCTTCTTTCCAGTCCAGTATCATGTTTTGGAGTTATAATTTTTTATAGTATTCAAAAACAAAGTAACTGAGATCCCTCCAATGAGTAAAATATCATAACAAGTTTTCTTCTTCTGTAGCAGTAAATTGTGTTATAGATAAGCACATTTATTAAACAGAACATTTACTCTTTAATTAACTTTTCATCTGGTGCACTGAGTGAATAAGAGGAATAAAGAGACAGAGAAAGAGAGAGTGAGAGAGAGAGGTGGGAGGGCATAGAGCCAGACTGCAAAAGAAAGAAGGAAAGGAAACAGAAATAACTATTTCAGAGTCTGGAACCTTTAATCTCACCTCACTAGTAGGTTCATAGTTTGCTATCAGGCAACAGACCAATTAAGTCTTTTGATGGGAAGTTAATTAGTCCCCCCAGGACTCTTCCTGCCACTATGGGATGGAGGCTAGGTCTGGGGAAATTTTTCAGTTTCCCATTTATTTGTCTAAGTTAGATCTGAAAGAAATGTGGGACGTGCTTTCCTTTACAGAAAGTGGGAATTTGTTTCAGAGGTAAGTAACGATTTGGGAGCACTATCTGTCATGTCAACAACTCCTATTTATGTTGTAATTAAGTTTTAAGTCACTTACCAGTTCTGCAGAGAGACATATGATCTCAGGCAGTGCTGGATCGTTTACAGTTTTGCAGTCTAGGCACAGATTGTACCACAGGAGTCTTAGGTACCAGAGAAGAGAAGAGAAAAAGGACTTTTGCATGCACTGGGTAACATAAGGAGCTCATACTTTTTATTTTTATTTTTAGAATTTATATATATTTTAGATTTTCTTTTTTATTGATGAACAGATGTGCTTTTTAAGTGTTATTTGGTGTTTGGACAGGCGCATACTGAAGGGCTCAATGTATTCTACTATGGGCCTGAAAAGAGATGAGTAGTGGGGAGCGATGGCCTCTTTTGATCAAGAGGAGATAGCTTTAATAATCAGTTGGGTGAGATAAAAGGCTTTACTAAAGACAGGGGTTACTTATGGATCAGATTAGGGACTATTATCCATGCAGGTGCGTAGGTCCCTAATGAAGGTGTAGATTTTAAGAAGGGTGTTGCTTTTATGGCAGGTGTTTAAGAACTCCTTTTTTCCCCAAACTATTCAATGCAACATTTTTGGCATTCAGCTTTAGACCTTGATACTGACACCATGCGTTTGTCCAAGTTTAGCCCTTCTGCAGGATCCATGTGTCTTCAGCATAGTTGATAGTGGTTCCAAGCCTGTAATTATCCATAAACATGGACAGTCAGATGCCTTTAATGTCAGATTTGACATCAGAGAAGTAGATGCTAATTACAAGTGATGCAAAAAAAAGAGCCCTGGGTAGACCACTGGTGGCAAGTTTCTTTGGGGGTAGCATGCCATTAACTCTAATGGAGTGCTGATCTTTTGTTAGCTAGTTGAATATCCAGTGGGTTACATAGGAATATAGAGTTATACCAGTTTGCTGATGGTGCCAGAGTGGTGCATTGCATCAACTTCCTTACCTAAATCAAGGTAAGCTGTGCACATGGAGCTACCTATATGAAGTTCTTCTGTGACTCTTTCAAAGACATCATCTAGATTTAATAGCCATGATATTCCTTTTACAAAGCCAGACTGGTTAAGGTATAGAAATTATACGTTCTGTATGTCCCTGTTTATGAGATCCATTATAACACATTCCATCACCCTGCAAATGATGCTGATGAGGCTCACAGGTCAACAGTTGCCAGGTTCCATGAAGGGGAAATATTGCAGCTGTTCGACAGACTTCTGGCATATATCCTGTGGCTAGACTGTGGCTAACTAGATTAAGGAGAAGGAGGTGATCCATACTGACAAGGAAACAGTTTTGTATGCTGTCACAATACATAAAGCTGTTGTTTTTGATCTTGGGCATTTGTAGTTCACAGATGATTACTGGGGGAGGTGTAGACTTGGAACTTTGTAATGGAAAGTTTGTAGATGATGGAGAGGATAAGCTGTAGCTGAATTTATCTGCAAGGATGTTAGCTATAGCGATCCTCAGTGTTTGAGATGGTTATATCATTAGATACATGCTCTGTGCAATGCTGGGTTTTATTTTTGAGATTATTTTCATAATTAATGAATGCCTTGTGGTTATTTTTTGCTGATATTGCAATTTTTGGTTTATAATTAACTCTGTAAGAATTGGTCTTGCTCCTGAGTTCTTTATTAACCTTTTTGTTTTTTTAATAATATACCAACTTTTTGTTCTATTCTTTAGGGCTTGGCACTTTTTCCTTTTATTGCAGAGTTTCTAGTTGAGTTCCACCACAGTGGTTTGTTTCTAAACTTTGCTTTTATATTTGTAGTGAATAAGAGCATAACTCTACAAGCAGGACTTGAGAGGGGAGTATAAACTTTGTGTCTATGAAGCTATATTTGCTATACAAGTCACTGATGGATGGGAAGACTGTTGAAACAAACTCAAGTCCTTACTGGACACAAGAAATATGTCCTTGTAGGAATCCCTACAGATGATTAAATTGGTTGACGACATATACTGGCAATGTGCGGTGATTAAAATAGCATGGTCATCTGATATTAACTGTAAGGGTATGAAAATGGGTGATCAGCAAATTGTGTTTGTGAGGACAAGATCAAGAATTTTGGTGCCTCCACTCAAGAAAGGTACTATTTCTTCAAGGGAGTTTGCAATGATAAAATCAAGAAAGCACTGAGCATATTTATGTGCAGAGGTGCAGGTGTCACAATGTATACATGGATAGTTAAAGTCTCCTAGAAATATGGTATATGAGTTAATAAAGACATATTCTTGTTTACTAAGATGTGTTTCATGATTTGCAGGTGTCACAGACAGAATTCTGCAATTGACCAGGATGTGGTTTGAGATCTTGTTTACTGATATTAGGACATGACGGAGATCAAGGTTTTTGTCCTTGTTGATTATCCTTGGCATGATGGTATTTCAGACAAAGACAGGCAAACCATGTTCAGTTTTACTGCTATCCATATCTGTGGACTGAAATGAGTGGTGGGCAGAAAAAATAGGTAAGGAAGGTGGCAGTTGCTGTCCTGAGTCCTGGCTTCAGTAATAGCACAAATATCCAAGTTGTGTAGAGTTAGAAAAGCTTAAAATGAGGGCATTTTCTTATTTAGAGTCCTACTGTTGAGAAGTGCTACATTGATAATTGCCAGGTTTGAAGTTGCCTTGACTAGGTGGTAGGCTGAATAAACTGACTTTGCATAAAAAAAGGCACTATCAGGGGAGAGAAAGCCTTACAAAGTATGTGAAAGCCTGATGGTACAGGCCATTTTTGGTGAAACGGACAGGAATGTTTTCCATCTCCCTCCAGGCTGACATACATTGGGTCCCCTCAAAATGAAATCAGTAACTATGCCAATATGAAAGTCAGTCATCTTTTGCTTATATTGTAGCATCATTCTCAATGATATAAGGATACTGCTCAATGCTAGTTTCTTGCCAGCCCTAGAAACATTCTCAGATAGCTCTGTCATATCCTTCTTCATAAAGTCTAAGGAGATACATCACAAGTCATTTACACCCATATGATCAATCATCATCATCAACATCCTCCTTTTTCACATTTTTCTAAATGGAATTGGGGTGTCGCATCAGCCGTCACCATCTCTGTCAATTCAATGCCAGTCTTCTACTATCTTCAACAGTCATGTCTGACTAGTTTAGGTTTTCTTTCAAATATAATCCATTCTTCTCTTTGCTGAACACCCTCATTTCCTCTTGCCTTCTTCCTGTCTATCCCAAATCTTCTTCACTAGATTACCTTCTGCTCTCCTGCTCATTTGTCCATACTACTATAATCTGTTCTTTTCAACCATCTCTGCAATTGGAGCTACTTGTGCTTCTGCTCTGATGCCCTCATTTTGTTCTCTGTCCCACAGTGTGCATCCTATCACCCATCTCAGGCACTTCATCTTCATCACCACTAAATTCCTCAGCTGCTCCACCTTCACTACCCAGGTTTCTCAACCATACAGTAATACTGGTCACACAAATGATTTGCATACCTTACTTTTTCAGATTCTTTGGCATTCTTCTGTCGCACATTACCCCTAATACTCTGTGCCAGTTGGCTGCAGCCAATATGATTCTAGATTTGACCTTCTCATTCAGACTTCCCATCTCCACATCCACCCTTCCCAGATACTTGATGCTGTTAATCTGTTCCATTCTTTTCCCTTCTGTCTCAATTTTCAGCTTTTTCTAAGTTCTCCCATTTGCTGCCACTACAACTGTCTTAGCTGTACTCAATTACATCATATGTGTCTTCAGATTTGTATTATATTCCCCTATCATTTGCTGAAGTTCTTGTTCAGAGTCTGCTTACAGCAACTTTGTTGATCTGTCCCCTCTGACCTGTTTGTTAATCTAGTCCATTACCTGTATGAACAGCAGTGGACTCCAAGATGAACCCTGCTGCACACCCGCTCCCACAGAAAAACCTTCTGTGAGTCCAAACACTATTCGTACTTGTGTCATTGGGTCCTTGTATAGACCTTGCACTAATTCTACCAAAGTTTCTGGGACTTTGAACTATAGCAAACACTTCCCAAATCAGCTTTTCTGAGACCTAGTCATATGCTTTTTTCACGTTTGGGAATGCCCAGTTAGACTATTTCCTCATCTTTATGATCAATGACAATATCATATTTGTACCTGGACTGAAGCAACCTGAGTGCTTTGGTGATATGATTAATTTTAGCACCTGAGAAGCAGCTGACTGATACACTGTCTTTGCTCAGCTGTGTGAGTGGTGCATTAATGTGATGAGCCACAGAGTCACCAAGTATATTACCATGGTGAGTACATTTCTTTTGTAGCCTGAAGGTATTGGCCAAACCATGCTAGTGACCCTTGTCTGTGGTGGTGGTGGTAGAATACAATGCATGCCAGTCTGTTGCTGAAGTCTGGGTGCAGTGCATGCATCTACAATGTTGCTCCTTGGAGGTCTTTGCAGTTCTTGAGGTGATTTTTGAAGCACCTTAGCATAGGAAGGTGTTATGTCTGTCTTGCAGTGTGTAGGTGTGGTCTTATGAGTACCAATAACCACTTTCTATGAAATGTTTGACTCCAGTTATAATAAATATTTGCACCTCTCACACATGGACTCACTCTGCAGCAAAAACAAATAGCTGTCACTAAGTATGTGGCAGTTTATGCACTGCCTTAGGGTGCTAGTAATAGAAGGCTGTCAAAAGATGGGAAAAATCAGACTGAGGACCCATGACTGATATGCATATGCCAAGTGACATATATTATGCAATGTTATGGAATTTGATGACCCCCCCCAATCTATTTAAAATAGAGGGGTGGAGCTGTATGACATGTGAAGGGACAGTGAAACAGTACAAACTATCCAAAAAGTGTACATAGTATTTATCACAATACAGAAGCTGAATGACATATAAGGAAACAACAGTACAATGCAGCAAAGTACAGTACAATATGGTACTGTACAATACAGTACAGTATTTCTCAATATAACTCAATACAGTACAACCTGCTATAGCTAGCATAAAACAGTACAGCTCAGTGCAGATCAGTATTATAAGAATTTGGCTAAATAGCAGGCATGGATGCCGAAGCACAACTAAGAGATGCTCAATAAAGTAATAATATAAGAGTACATGAGGAGCAGAGGGCAATAATATTACAATGCAATCATCAGTGTAGTATTGGTCTATTAGTATACAACTATTTCAAGTCTGGATGCCACAGAACAATAGTCCACAACTCATAGATAAAACTGTCTCCAAGATTTCATATCATGTTTTCTTTTGCTTTTAATTTCTACAGGTCTTTTGGGTTTTTATTACCATGATGTGAATGAGTCCCATTCCTAAGTCAAAGTATGATTAAAGTTTGTGAATTTAGTATTGTTTCAATCTTTAATGTTAGCCAAAAGAGCTCTTTGAAACCTGCAATGTGCCTAGAATTGACTCCTTAGCAATTCATACAAAGTTACATTTATTAGTAGCATATCTAAATATGACTGTAAATTCTTTTTTAAGAGACCCATTGTTCCTACTACTATTGCAACTGCCTGAATAACTTTCTTCCACATTGCCTTCATTTCTGCCTGAAAAACCTGGTAAATTTATGACCTTGTGTCTCTCTGTACATAAAATACTGTAATTATTGGGTGTAGCAATTTCAAAGATCAATGTTACTTTTGTCTTCTATTCGTGGACTACTATATGTGGTTTTCTCGCATCTGTTTTATGTTTAGCTATTTTTTTTTAGTTCGTAGTTAATATGATAAGCAATATGCTATGTAATGTTTGACTAAAAGTGATTGGGTAGATTATAAGTGATGTATAACTTTTGCAACTGGGGTGTCAGTATGGTTTGTGATGTAAAATGCTTTCAACTAAGATTGTGTCGGTGCATTTGTTTTCATTTATATAAATGTATGATTGCTTATGTCATAAGTGGTGGTTTAATAATGATGTTTCTCATTTAAAAAAGTGCAGGAATTGAATAATTTCTGCAATGCTGCTTAGGTTGTATGATATGTAGCAATATATGCAAAGTATAATGTTTGTTAATTTGTTAATACAGTTTGATTACTTTTGTATAAATATAAATTTACCTATGTCACAAGTGATAATTCAATAAAAGTGTTTAATAAAAGCAATATGTCTAAAGATTCTACAAAGCATATAATACAACAAGCAAAATATCAACATTTTCCAAAAGTCAGATAATACAATACACAAAGCATCAAAAGATTCTATAAGTCAGAAATACAACTAGCAACATGTTAAAAAGGATGTTAGGTACAATAAGCATGGGTGCCACAATACAGTACTCAAGGCGTCAACATTAGGCTGGGAAACTACAAAATGAATATACTGCAACAAAGAAAAAGAAATGCTGCAAAGTATATCATACCTAAATAGCAAGAAGACAATATAGCAGGGCAGTAAACAATAAGTCACAACTGAGAAATTCATAGGATCATAGGAGATTACTAGGCTACCGATCCGGACGTCATTTTAAGCCTAGCCATTTCAACCCAATGTAATACCGTAGCGGTGCTAGTCAGTACCCATGACTGCATTCAGTGATGACTGCCCATGGGTTGGTGGCACTAACCCCAGTAAGAATTTACAGTGCCCCATTCATGCATCTAGGTTCCTCTTGAACAGTGTCATGGAGGTGCTCTGTTTCACATGAATTGATAGCCTGCTCCAAAGATGTGGAAGTCACTGGGAGATAAACCTGTCCCTCCAGCATGTCCTATTTAAGTCACAGGCCATATTTAAGTCCCTGGAATGGGTAGCCCTAGACCCATTTGATTTATAGATATGCACTAAGAGCATTAGGTTTGGGTCTTGGGTTGCTCTGTAGCCCAAGTATAAGTCTCCCCTAAGAAGTCTACACAATAAGGAGTATAATGACAGGGATTTTAGTCAGTCCATGTGAGGCACATGCTGGAGGCCCTTCATCTTCTTTGCTAGAAACCTCTGAGGTCTCTCTAATTGCTGTAGATGCTTAGTACGGTACATACTGAATGGGGCGTTATACTCAATTATGGGCCAGATAAGTGCCAAGTATAGGGGGTTATAACTTCTTTTGTTCTTGAGGTGATGCCTTTACTAATCAAGTAGGCTACATGGAAAGTTTTCCTTACAGCGGTAGACATGTGGTGGTCGAAGTTAATGTTGCGGTCAACCTGTGATCCCAGGTCCCTTACCACTTCATGGGTTCTTAGGGTATTGTTATTGATTTGATAGTGTGAAGGAACATTGTTTGTGCCAAAGGGAATGATGGTACATTTTTTTGTATTCAGTTTGAGACCTTGACTAGTGCACCAGTCGTTTGTCTGTGTGAGACCATCATGAAGTATACTGACGTCATTTGGGGATTCAATGATTGTACCTAGTCTGCAGTCATCTGCAAACTTGGTCAGCCACAACCCTTCAGTTTTGACCTAAACTTCTGAGAAGTATATACCAAACAGTAGGGGAGCTCAGCACTGACTCCTGGGGCACCCTGCTGGTAACAGGTCTGCTGGTTGATGGTGAGTCATCCACTTTGATAGTACGTATCTGGTTTGTGAGCCAGTTGGCAACCCATCTTACAATGAAGGGGTTTACATTCAGATTGCTAAGTTTATCAGTAATGCTTGAATGTGGGATTGTGTCACAAGCTTTGCCAAGTTGAGGTATGCTAGGTGCACAGATTTGCCCTCATCAATGGCCTTGGTTACACTTTCAAAACAATTCTCCAGATTTAACAGGCAGGATCTGCCCTTCACGAAGCCCAGTTGGGTAGGATCCAGGGTTTGGAGGGCACCTATGTCTTTAGTTAGGAGGTTCACAATAAGACGTTCCATGGCCTTACAGATGAGGCTGGTCAGGCTTATGGGTCTGTAATGCCCTGGGTCTGTTGCTAGGCCACATTTGTGGAGGGGAATAACTGTAGCTGTTTTCCATTCCAGAGGAACAAAGCCTGTGGTTAGCCAGTGATTGAAAAGGGTACTTAGTGGTGATGCTAGTGCATGTTTTACCCTGTTTTGAAGACAGCCTGGGATTAAATCATGTCTTAGAACTCTTATGGCAGATAAGGTTAAATGCTTATAATTTCCCAGGTCTGAATGAAAGTTGTTCTATTAGTTGTATTTTGAAAATAAAAAGTTTATTAAGATGAATAGAACATACTTTTAGTAAGTAAATTAGATAGTTTTAACATATATTTAATGTTTACATATAGTTTATGGATAATAAGTGTATATAGGTTATAGATAAATTTTGTAAATATATTCTCTTCATATATCATAAATACTTCTTACATTTTTTGTATCAGTTTGTATATGTTATTCAGTGGTGTAAAATATGAATTAAGTATTTGTATTACACTATTGAAAAGTACATGTTGCTTTTTAGTACACTGCCCGGTGATTAACCTTTCCATCTTAAATATTTCTACTAAATATATAAATATAAATAGTTTTTATTATATATATAAACATAAATATTTTTATTTTTTATTTTTTAGCTTCAAGTGTTTGTTAGTGTGTAAGTGCCTGTCCATTCTTGGATTAAGCTAATCAGAATAAGCTTGTTTGATTAAGCCTTTTCTTAGCTTATCTGATACTGTTCTTTTAAAAAAAATTTTTATACAAAGATTTATGCTTGATTGTTTGATTGCACTTAATTTAATAAGTGTAAATGAAGTGGTTATTATTCAATTACTTTTTTTGTATTTATAGTGGAGCTTTTTGTGATTTAAACTGTCTGAGGAAGTTTGTGTTAATACACAGACGAAAAGCGCTTTACAAAAATAAATTTTGTTTCTAGTTATCTTTTGCGTGCCTCCTGAGGTTTCTGACCAGCTGTGTGTGTTATAACTAGTTTGTCTTTTTGCCTTGCTGAATTTTTGGTCTTTTTATGGCGTCTGGTACAGAGTCCGAAGATTGTGGCACGCTTTCCACCAACGATCCTGTTGTGTCTAATGTACGAGCTGATTCAAACGGGTTGGGTCAGTCTAATATGTTTGAATCCGAGAATGGCATGTTCAACGCTTTGATTTCGCGCCTCGATGGATTGATGACGCGTATGGACAAGTTAGAGCGTCAGTTTGATGCGCCTAGAGGTATTCAGGCACAGCCTTCTTGTTTTAACAACGCTGATACTGCGTTAAACGCAGTTCTGGCTTCCAACCATGGATTTTCTCCTAATTCTTCGAGTTCTGAGATCCCCTGTGGGCAGAGGAGTATTCCGGCCCGTGATTCTAGTGGTAATAACCACTCTCATCTGCCATCCAGTTCTTTTAATAGCGGAGTGGAGCGTGACAATGTTGGTTCATTTATTCCTGCTTCAAACGGAGCAGCTACAGTTCCACTCTCAAAAACAAATAAGGGACTACCATTAACAGGTACTGTTTCTTCTTTTGTGTCAAAGGACATTGTTTCTTTTGATATTAATAACTGGATGTCCGGTAACTTTGCTTTTGGGTCTAACCCTAATGAAAGATCTCAAACTGGTATAGATTTGTCTAATGGCCACCTGGATATTGCATTTAGCCTTAAAGAACTGGATAAACTTTCAGTTAAATTGAGGAAAACTCAATTAGAAATCTCGTATTTTCAGGAATGTCTCAAGCACAAAATTGTTCCTAAAGGCTTGAGACACTCATAATACCCTACAGGGCTTGAAGCTAATTCTGCTTTCCATATGGATTTATTGGAAATGTTTGACCGTCAGGGATTGGAGTTATTGGAATTAATGTCTAAACATTATGCTCTGTCTGTCATTAAAATTACTAAACAGGTTTGTGAGCTTGATGCAAAGATTAAACTTGATGCTGAATTTTCCCGTTATAAGTATGAATATAATAGGATTTTTTCCAGCATTGATCAATATTTAAATAAGCTTATGGCCAATAAGGTTAAAAAATTGGACAGAGATTTGAAAGCTTATAATGAGGGTACTGCCTATCCCCGACCTTCATTAGCATAAGTATGGCAGGGGCCAGCTAACACAGGTTTCTCTAGTGGAGCTAAAGGCAACAGCTCATCTAACAAAATGACTTACCATGTTATAGATGGTGTAGTATCTGACACCATCAATCTTGATGAACCGGTTCAATCTACGTCGGGGAACATTGAACTTGCACAACATAGTAATAGGACTGGTCATTATAATTTAAGATCTAATGACCCTAATTTTTTAGGAGCAAGACAGAAACAACAAACTGGTTACAACAACCAGAAAAAGAAACAGAAGTACAGTTAATAAGCGATGTTTGTTTGTCTTCTGATGTTGTAGATAATTCTGATATGATGCTTTCACCTATTATTAATGATTTTTTAGAACATGAAAGTGTTAGCATACCTTTTAACCTTGGTTCCTTTTCTGATAGTTTAGCTCATACTGGTGACGGGAATTCTACTGCTGGTCCTGTTATGCCTACTATATTGTACAATCTTAGTGGCGATTTTAAAGTATATAATTTTTCTTCTGTTGATATTTCTGTGGATGTTGTTGAGCTACTTGCTAAGGGTAATACTTATGTTCCACCATCTAAATTAGATGTGGTTAAAACAATTATTGATTTAAAATTGTTTACTAGGAAACTTAATTTGAATTTAATGATGGGGAATTCAGCTCTTATGAATAATAATAATTTTAGGATTCCTAGTACATTTAATCCACCATTACACCCTTTATTACAAATTTTTGAACTTGTATGTGAGCTTGACATCCGGAATCAAGCCCAGTTAGGGCAATTTAAAGGTACTTATAGTGACAACTGCTTGCAAGAAAGGGACTGTCTAGAATTTATTCAGCATAATGATATCAAGCTCTGCAAGCCTGATAAAGGGGGTGGGGTAGTTATTTTTGATAAATGTGACTACAATAATAGGATTCTTGAAGTATTGCATTCACCTTCATATGTTGAGAGCTCATTGTCTGAAATTAACAAAGCTTATGCAACTATTAAGAATGTTATAGAAGACATGTTTATTGAAGGTAGTATTCCTCAACATATTTACAATTATATGTCTACATCTTTTCCTAAATTTCCCCGATTTTTTGGTATCCCTAAGATTCACAAGGATCCCATTGATCCACCGATGCGACCTCTGGTCGATGGCAGAGGATCCCCCACTTACCCATGTGCTAAAGTGGTTGATTCTATTCTTCAAAAATACTTGGTTAGTTTGAAACAAATTTGTAAGGATTCTTGGATGTTCCTTAATAAGATGAATCAATTGCATTTTAACCCCAAGTATAATTTCTTAACCGTAGATGTCAAGGATCTTTATACATGTATTCCACATGAAATAGCATTAGAGTGGGTTGCTGATGTGTTAAAGCGTCTAGGTTGTACCAAAACTGAAATCAGCTTGGTCCAACAACTATTAGAGTTAGTGCTTGACCATAACTATTTTACGTTTGAAGAGAATTTTTACTTTCAGAAAGTGGGTGTCGCTATGGGTTCCCCATGTGGGGCAAGTGTAGCAAATATGGTTATGGCCCAATGGGAGCACCTTTTTGTGTTTAACAACTGTGCGTTTCAGGACAAGTTTATCTTTTATACCCGATTTCTGGATGACATCTTTATTTTGATGGATGGTGACAGTTCTCTATGTGAATTGGTAGTGGACTATTTTAATTCCACGACTAATTTTTTATCTTTCACACATACTTTTAGTGTGGACTCTATTGCTTATTTAGATGTCCTTTTGACTAAAGATTTTTCATTCCATAAACTTACGGCTTCTATTTTTAGAAAAAATACATATTGTAATTCTTTGTTACATTTTTCTAGTTGTCATCCACTTCACCAAAAACGGGCTATTATTAAGGGTCAACTAGTTCGGGCAGCTCGTATAACTACTTTAGACCATGAATTTAATTCCGAGTGCCTGTTTATTAGGGGATTATTTATTCATCGAGGCTATCCTGAGTATTTAGTTGACGAAATTATTGACGAAGTATCAACAAAACGCTTGAATCAATTTTTTGCACCTATCTTGAATAATTCCTTTATATTGACAAACTGTATAGTCAATAGCCCAGTCCTATTTGAAGATTCACTTGTTAACAGTTCAGTATTATTTGAAGATCCACCTATAGATCCTTTATTGAGAAATGGTTTTGTTTCTTTTATCACCACTTATAATCTTAACAGTAGAGATTGCTTTCAGATTTTGCGTAAAAACTGGGAAATATTTAAGAATGATAAGAGCGTTTTTGCCAGTGTTGGTGAACGTCCATCCGTGATTTACAAAAGAGGTAAAAATTTGAAAGCTTTCTTTGAACAACAAGTTAAACCCCCAGTAAGAACAGCTGGCATGTTTAAATGCCAGGCTTGTAAGTATTGCTCATTCGTGACTGAATCTAATAGATTTTGTATTAATAACTCTCAATATTATCAGAAGTTGAGAGTTAATTGCAATTCTAAGATGGTTGTCTATTTAGCCCAATGTCAGTCATGTTTGGCTTATTATGTAGGGAAAACAGAAAGGAGACTTCGTGATCGTATGTACGAGCATTTGTATGCTATTAAAAAACAGAAAGTTGAAAATGCATTGGCCAAGCATATAGTTCAGTTTCCTGATCATAGTTTTAAATTTACCATAATAGATCAGGTTTTTCCTAACTTTCGGGGTGGCTCTGATTCACTTAGACTAGATGAATTAGAACTCTTATGGCAGATAAGGTTAAATGCTTATAATTTCCCAGGTCTGAATGAAAGTTGTTCTATTAGTTGTATTTTGAAAATAAAAAGTTTATTAAGATGAATAGAACATACTTTTAGTAAGTAAATTAGATAGTTTTAACATATATTTAATGTTTACATATAGTTTATGGATAATAAGTGTATATAGGTTATAGATAAATTTTGTAAATATATTCTCTTCATATATCATAAATACTTCTTACATTTTTTGTATCAGTTTGTATATGTTATTCAGTGGTGTAAAATATGAATTAAGTATTTGTATTACACTATTGAAAAGTACATGTTGCTTTTTAGTACACTGCCCGGTGATTAACCTTTCCATTTTAAATATTTCTACTAAATATATAAATATAAATAGTTTTTATTATATATATAAACATAAATATTTTTATTTTTTATTTTTTAGCTTCAAGTGTTTGTTAGTGTGTAAGTGCCTGTCCATTCTTGGATTAAGTTAATCAGAATAAGCTTGTTTGATTAAGCCTTTTCTTAGCTTATCTGATACTGTTTTTTTAAAAAAATTTTTTTATATACAAAGATTTATGCTTGATTGTTTGATTGCACTTAATTTAATAAGTGTAAATGAAGTGGTTATTATTCAATTACTTTTTTTGTATTTATAGTGGAGCTTTTTGTGATTTAAACTGTCTGAGGAAGTTTGTGTTAATACACAGACGAAAAGCGCTTTACAAAAATAAATTTTGTTTCTAGTTATCTTTCGCGTGCCTCCTGAGGTTTCTGACCAGCTGTGTGTGTTATAACTAGTTTGTCGTTTTGCCTTGCTGAATTATAAGTTTATCAGTAATGCTTGAATTTGGGATTGTGTCACAAGCTTTGCCAAGTTGAGGTATGCTAGGTGCACAGATTTGCCCTCATCAATGGCCTTGGTTACACTTTCAAAACAATTCTCCAGATTTAACAGGCAGGATCTGCCCTTCACGAAGCCCAGTTGGGTAGGATCCAGGGTTTGGAGGGCACCTATGTCTTTAGTTAGGAGGTTCACAATGAGACGTTCCATGGCCTTACAGATGAGGTTGGTCAGGCTTATGGGTCTGTAATGCCCTGGGTCTGTTGCTAGGCCACCTTTGTGGAGGGGAATAACTGTAGCTGTTTTCCATTCCAGAGGAACAAAGCCTGTGGTTAGCCAGTGATTGAAAAGGGTACTTAGTGGTGATGCTAGTGCATGTTTTAACCTGTTTAGAAGACAGCCTGGGATTAAATCATGTCCTATATAGGCAATGTTCTTTGCCTTGGACAGGGCTTTGAGGACCTGCTCTTCAGATATGTAAGGTGAGGGTGGGAGTTTGGGAAGGGTTTACTGCACATTAGGAGGGGATAAGGGAGTGAAATATTCCCCAAACCTATCCACTAGCAGGCTTGCTATCTCTGTGGGGTCAGTGTGTGTGATACCATTGGGCATCAGTTCTGCACATGCTTGGGTTCTACCCTTTAGGTTACATATATAGCTGTAAAAGTTCTTATGGTTATACTTGCAGTACTTCCTAGGTTTCTCTCAAAGGAGCTCTTGGAGGATTTGACAAGTTTTCTCATCTGCCTGTTAAGGCTGAGGAGGGTGCTTTTCCATTGTTGGGTCCTTGTCTTTGTTTTCTTGGACAGCAATGTTTTGCATTTATTGTAGACTTTGTTGATGCTGGAAGTCCACCATGGCAGTGTGGTTTTACCATGGGCTCTGGCTTTGATTCTATCTGGTACAGTCAAGTTTATAACCTTACGCAAGTGATTGTACAGGGCTTTAGTGTAAGCCTTGGCGTAGTTACCACTTTCAGCTTGGGATGGGACTTGGAATGCATTTACACCTTCTCCTAGGAGGGCATAGTTTACCTTGGTAAAGTTTTTTAGTCTGATTTCACCCTTTGTGAGTTCTGGTGTTAGTGTCAGTTCAAAGGTGACTGATTTGTGGTCAGTTTTAACTAATGAGGGTCCAACAATTGCAGCAGTGCACCTGTTTGACATGTTGGTGAGGACCAGATTTAGAATGTTTGTTCCTCTTGTTGGGGTATGGACAATTTATTCCAGGGCATTTGAATTCACAAAGGCAAGGAACTTTTGTGCTAGCAAGTTTGGGCTAGAGTAGGTTTCCCAATTGAAGGTGGGATAATTGAAATCCCCAATAACCAGTGTGTTCGGTAAAATATGTGTTGTCTTCAGTTTGGTTAAGTAGGTTACATGGGTGTCATGGCCCATGGAGGGGGATCTATAACTGGCTAGGACTTGAATGAGGGTCTTACCCACCGTAACCTGGACTCCATGGAGTTGTCCAGTCTAACTAGACGTGAGGTGAATTTATCTCTAATATTGACTGAAACACTGCCTGCTTTGGTTTTCACACATTTATTTTGTGGTCTAAAGGTATGAAAGACATTGTAGCCTCGCAGAGCCGGGGTATTCTCTGAGGCCTTAAACCAGGTTTCTGTGACTGTACATATATCTATATTTTCTAGTGACAGACGTACTTCCAGGGAGTGCAGTTTTTGGTTTAAGCTCTTAACATTTATCAGCATGACCCTTATTTTGTTTTGATTGGTTATATTCATCTTGGTAATGTTGTTTTAGAGACCTGTCTAAAAAAGGCACTATGGGGAAGGCAAGAGCCTTTGCTAGCAGCTGAAAGCCTAGGGGTCCCAGGTACAAACTTTCTCTGGCAAAGCAGCAAGGTTTGTCGACCATGGCTTCCAAGGAACTGAATACCCTTGGAATGACACCATAAACAAAGTAAATTATTGAAATCAATCATTTTTTGTTTATACTGTGGTATCATTTTGGTGAGGGTAGTATGCTGCTCAAGGCTAGGGACATACCTGCCTGAGACACATACTCAGAGAGCTCGACCATGTCTCTCTTCATATAGTCCAGTGAGGTATGTCTCAGGTCATTCACACCAACATGAACTATGACAGAGTCATAATGGTACTTGTTGAGAGACCTGAGTGCATGCATGATTTGGCGAATCCTGGCACCTGACAGGCAGATAACGTGGCTTTCTCTTTGTCCAACTTTGTGAGTGGGACATCCGTGTGTCTCACTAGTGAGTCTCCAATGACAAGAAAACTTGTTTTTTGAGTGTTACAACTTATGGGGCTTTGTGGGTGAGACACTGGTGTTATGTGTCTTGGGTACTGCGGAGGCTGTGTTAGCTGTAGCAGACCTGTGTTTTGGAAGTCTCTGGTGTTTCTGTAAGTTTTTCGAGAGAACCTCCACATATGTAATTTTACGTGTTTGATGCATACTATATGTATGAGTAGTGGTATGTGTATGAGTAGTAGTACTATGTGAATATGTAGTGGTGGGTGAGTTGATAACCTTCTCCATGTTACTGTTTTAAGAGATAGCGAGCGTGGATACTAGATTCTTGGTGTAAATATATCTCTTGCACGCTGTACTAGACTGTGTTATTAGTACAGGGTTGTCTATGTACATGAGGCAATTGCTACACTGCCTCAAGAGACCTAAGTCAACAAGGTCGGCAGGAAAAAAAGGGTAATCCAACTGTCCATAATGCTAGGTTGAAGACTGCTGTCACTAGGGGTGGCTTTTCAGAAATGATCACGGAGGAGCTCGGCGAATGGATATTTCTTCCTGGGTTTTAAGGGGAAATTTTATTGAATGTAACTGTCCGGCTTTGGCACACAATTGCACGGTGTGCATGGTGCTGCTCGAAACGCAAGCAAACAAAAACCTGTTCAGATGCAGGCCTAAATACCAGAAGCTAAAACTTGAAAAAAAAAAAACTCTAACAAAATTCAAAAGGACCAGTGAAGATGCTTATTCCAAACCCTAGACGGGCTCCCTTTACCAGTCAGGTGCCAATCAAATACAATTCTCTCACAAAAGTGCAGATAGACCCCTTCCAATCCAAGATGGCCTGGTAAATGTGCTCAGAACAAACAAACCACTACAAACAGTTCCAGAAGCAGCAGGCCTGGATCTTGACTATGCTACAGCTACTAGCTACTCTAGTATCAGCGGGAAGCACTAGAGAATATTTAACACAGCAGAAAAATAGCAGTGAGACACTAAAAAAAATATTTAAAACAGCATAAAAATCAGCCAGGAGGCTCTAAAGAATGATTTAAACAGATCAGTTAATTAAGTACTGCTTGATGGGAAAACCAGAGCAAGCAGAACAGATAGATTTAAAACCGTGATAAAATACGAGTAAATACTTAAACAGTGGAAACAACAAAAAGCTTAACACATTCTAATGCATAAAATAAGTAGAAAGACTGCTTTCCAGATATTGAGCGACTGTTTTTTTTTCAAATTTAGTCCCAAAACAGTTCAAGACAGGTTGGTTGTGTCATAGCCAAGCACAACAGGGTTCAAAAATATGAACCAGAGAACCTGTTTATTGGCCATGACAGTGTCATTTCCACACATACAACTGTTAAAAACCTACAATGGCTATCTGCTCTAACAATAACGTTACTAATGTGTAATGGCAGATGGTACAATGTAGTAAAGAAAAGATCAGTGATCAAGTATATTTAAGACACAGGTGGTGCTGCGGTAGCGTTGTCGCCTCGCAGTTAGATGTTGCCCGTTCGATTCTCAGTTAGAGCGTCTTCTGTGCAGTGACATGCGTGAATGGGCGTTCCTTCGTTGAAGGTTGTGCGTTAGGCCCAGCAAGCCAGTACGTAATAATCTACTGCCAATCATTAGCGGACCGGAGTTCCGCTGTGGCGACCCCTAACCGGGAAAAGCCAAAAGACACAAAAAATAGGAGGGCAGAAATGTGTACAGTTTTATGTGTATAAGTTAGGAGGGAAATAACTGTTGGCAAATAGAATGAGAAGATAAAGAATTACTATGGTAAATATTTTTTTTCTCTTTAGAGTATATTAGCAATTCATACACTGACTACGTTGAAGTTCCAAGTGGTGTGAAACAAAGGGAGATTAGTCACAGAATATGTTCTACATTTGAAGCAGTACTAAAACATGCATCTGTGCTGATCTCCTAGCCCATAAAGAAATGTTCAATAAACATTTGTCGAGAATCCCAAAATGTTGCTTGGCATATACCTCATCTGTGTCTTTTCATCTACTAATCTATATAGCCAAGTTACTGCTTTATGTAATTTAGGTTATTAAATGTTTTTATTTAAATATATCCTTTTGCAATATGCTTTTACTATATGATCTGTACATCTATAATTCCAAAGTGAGGATACACACTACACATAATATAATCTGTTATAAATTATTTCTGAATAATGTTACAAAATAATGTGTAACTAAGCCTCTGTTAAAGGAGAGAATAAAGAACAATGACATGGAGGTTCTATAATGCAAAGGCAAAAAACAAAAGTTATATACTCACCATAATGATGGATCTGTCGTGTCAGTTTTCATTCTTCCTCAACTGATGGAGTCTCAGATTCAACCTTGGATCTGGTTTGGCCATTTTCACTAGATTCACAGATCCAACTCTTGAGCTCCTCTCTTAGCCAACCTAAACCTAAAGTACCTCAGATCGAGACTGCTGCCCCCAGAAAACAACAGCTTATTCTGTACATAATCAGTTGAGAAGAAAAAGCAGAGATATAACTGGAACTCAAACAAGGAATGGCGGGTTCCCAGGAAAAGTCCCTTAGTTGTCTTCCAAGAAGAAAGGGAAGAGGGTCAGGAAGGTGGAAAGTTGAGGAATAATGAAAATGGACAACACAGATCCATCTGTATTTATGGAGAGTTCATTGCGTTTCTATCTAATGTTGTCATTTTGAGTTGTTCCTCAACTGGTGGGACAAAGTCCCCTGCTAGATGAGCTTTGGCCTGTCCTCATGGAAGAATATTTCGGAGCCAAAGGCAGACGTGTTCCTAGAAATTAAATCCAATTTGTAATGTGCAAAAAGTTATGAGCAATGAACCAAGTGGAAGCACAAATGTCATCTACTGAAGCTCTTGACCAAAAGGTTGAGGAGGTCAGCACAGATCTTGTTTTATGTACTCTAGGTGGGTTAGGCAAAGACAAACCTCTCTGTGTATAGACAAAGGATATGCAATCAGTCAACCATTTGGCTAAAGTCACTTCTGAAACTAGCATATCCAATCTGTTATGATAAAAAAAAGACAATCAACTGATCAGATTTTCTGAAATCTCTGGATCGATGAAGATAAAAACAAAGTTGCCTGTGTACATCCAAAAGAAGCAACATATATTCACCTTTATTGGAAAACTTTGGGAAGAAAACCAGGAGGTCAAGGACCTGATTAATGTTCGACTTAGATGCTACCTTAGGTAAAAAAGATGGTTAGTATGTAAAGGCACCCAATATTTATGAAAGATCAGGTATGTAGGCTTGGAAGAAAGGCCCAGAGTTCAGATACTAATCTAGCTTATGTATTTGCTACTAGGAAAAGAGTCTTTCAGGACGAAACTTTTAGGTCTGATTTGGTGGAAGGTTCAAATAGACTATCAGTCAAACTTTGAACTAGGATAGATAAGTCCCGAGGAAGAGTAAAGCCCTTGACTGGGTGCTAAAAAAATCTAAGACTGAGGAAATTAGGGCAGAAAATGTGTATAAATTTCTCTGGAGGGCCCAAATAGAAAATCTTTTCCATTTACTTGTATAAATTTTCCTGGTGGAAGACTTTTGAGAGGATAAAAGGATATGTTGGATCACTGAAACTTGAGAAACCATGTGATCAACTTGAGGCCTGTTATTTCTAAATGAGCTAAAATGGTCAAGTAAGACAGGAGGTTTGGAGTGGTGTCCAATATCCGGGGCAGATACAGAAGACAAGGCCACAGAAAGGGAAACCAGATTTGAAATGGCCAAAAGGATGCAATGATTACTGTGCTCTTTAACCAGTAAGCTTTCTGCAGAAACCTGGGCAGTAGAGGTAATGGATGATAAGTATATAGGAGTCTACAGGGCTAACTGTGAACTACAGCATCTCTTGGGGACTCCCGCAGAGGAAGGATTAGGGTGAAGAACCTGCTGCACTTGCTGCTGATGGGGGAAGCAAAGAGATTACAACATGGCTGGCCCCATCGATGAAAAATTATTTTCACCACTTTGATATTGACAGACCTCTCATGAGACAACAGAATGGACCTGCTTAGTTTCTCTGCAAGCACATTTGATTTTCCCCAGTATATTTGTTGCAATGAGAAAGTGACCAGAAAAGATTGCCGATTACCATACTCTCATTGCCTCACTACCAAGAGGATAAGACCTGTTTCCCCCCTTTTTTTGATGTTCCAGACCATAGACATATTGTTTGATGGGATCGCAATTATCCCAGAGAGGACAGCATCTTGAAAGGCCTGCAGTGCTAAAAGTACGGCTCTCATCTCCAGGACATTGATAAGAGAACTGGCCTCTTGAGGGGACCATGTACCTTGGACTGTCCTTCCCAAGAAATGCCTCCCTACACATAGATGGGAGGTGTCCACAGTCATTGTGGATACTGGAAGAGGTAAAACAAAGGGACAGTCCTGAGAAATTTCATTTGACTGGATGCACCAAAGTAGGCGTTTCTTGGAAACTTGTGTAATCCTGACTGGAGTGCATAAGGACTGTTGAAGTATAGACCACTAAACTGAAAGGGTCAATGTAGAATCCGCATATAATATCCAGCCAATGGGACTAAAGTTATTGCTGCTGCCATGGACCCAAAGGTTTGCAAGACTAGTCATTCTGGAGGAGAGGAATGCAAGAGCTCTTCCTTTACCTGGGATCTGAGGGACTGTACTCTTGTTGGGGGAAGAGATGCTATCTGACTGACTGTGTCTAGATAAGCACCTATGAACTCCAAGTTCTGTGTGAGTTTGAGATGTGACTTGTTACAGTTGACTGTGATGCCCAGATGGTGAAATAACTGCAGCAAGTAGACCCCTTGCTTGTAGAAGTAAATGCCTGGTTGGAGCACTCAGGAGCCAGTCATCTAGGTACAGAAATCCCGGAATCCTAGCAATGTTAGTTGAGCTGCTACCACCACCATGCATTTGGTAAACATGATGAGACCACAGGCCTGTGCTCTGACCTGGTAATGACTGACTCCAAGGTGGAAGTACAGATATCTTCTGATGTGTCTGTTCATTTTGATGTGATAGTAGGCATCCTGAAGACCTACTGAGCGCATCCAATCTTCCTTTCACAACAGGGGCAAAATGGACTGAAATGTGACCATCTAGAACTTTGAATATTTTACATGATGACTCAATTTGCTGAGATCCAGAAAGGGTTTCATGTCTCCTGACTTTTTGACACTAAAAAGAATCTTGAATAAATTCCAGATCCAATCTGGTCTGGGGGGTACTTCTTGGATGACTTTTTTCTAGCAGCTTTCTTATTTACACAACTGCTGCCTCCCTCTGATTGGGCAGAACATTGGGGATTTTCTTCATTTTTATGGGGTAATTTTGGGAAACGGGCATGAAATAATCTATGGATATCCTCTACACCCAGGTATCTGTTGTAATGGATGCCCAGGCTTCTAGGTGCAGGAACAAGTGCCTCTCAACTGCTTCCAGCCAAAAGCAGCTAGGCAACCTTTCAGGAGCCAAATGCACTTCACCCAAGTAACCAACACCAAACAAACTGCAGAGCAAACAGGGTACAACAACAAGGTCCACAAAGTCCACTTTATTGACAGAGAAATAACCTTTCAGGAGCACTGATAGGGTTTGTCTGAGAAGGAATCCTTAAAACCCTGGTTTCATGGACCACCTCTGCTTTAAGGACTGCATCTTCCATTAGAGTTCTCCCCTCTGCCTCTGGGAGAACCATCTCCTCGTGAATCTTGGAAAGGATCTTGAGACTTACAAAATCACATTTTCCTATCTCTTCATTGATTTCATGAAAAAGGTCTCTGAGGAGTAGAGAAACAGATTTTCCAATGGCAGACTAGGTCTTTCCTTCCTGCTTATTTCTGGGGAGTGTTTCCTTCACCTTTGGGATAAACAGAGAAGATCCATCAAATGAAGCACTGATGAATGAAGACTTGATGGTCTCTATTAAATCACACAAGCACATTCAGGCCTATTTCCTGATGGCTATGACTGAACCTGCTGCCCCTGAGGTAACCTCTGCAACATGGGAAATCAACCTCATGGATGCATTAGATACAGACTGAAGGGTGGCCAGCTTGAAGAAACCTTATTCTGGTCCTTCACAGAAATGATCCTGGAAAGAGATTTGGAAAGCTCCTTTTTCAAATCTCTTTGGAATCTGGTAAAGTGTGCCAAATAATTCATCAACCACATGGCAAAGATCACTGAGGTGTAGTTGTGCTTTCCAAATCTGTCCAAGGCTCTAAACTCCCTGTTGTGGGGGTGGACATATGTACTCTGCTCTGTGAGCTCCTTCTTGGTGGTTGCTGCTACAACCATGGCATCTATTGGGACCCCCTTTTACTCCAGTGTGCTCTATCCTTCAAGGGTGCTAAAAAATTCTCTAACCATTTGGGAATTGGCTCCACAGTATCCAATTCCTTCCATGCATGGCATGACATAAGATCTAGCACCTCATTAGCCAGAGGGGTCACCCAAGATGCAGTTGGGCCAGACCCGAAGGCCTCCAGAAACAATAACTCCTCCTGGGAAAGGGGTAAGGAAGACCATCCACTTTTTTGTTTTAAAATTTCCAGTATTTCTGGGAGACCCTTTCCCCTCATCAAAATCAGTGCCTTCAGTGAAAGATTATTGAGGGGAGTCCGAGTATCTTCTTTTACATATCGTCTTCCTAGGGACCTCATAAGTGGGATGGTCTGTTGAGGTATCAGAAGTAGCAAGGGAGTCCCTAGGGACTGACTGGAGGCTTGTTTGAGTAGGCTGTCCCAGTGAAATAGAGGTGACAGGCTCAGAACTCAAACCTGACAGTAGAAGACAAACAGGATCCAAGGGGGTCAAGGAAGTCCTTTCTCTCAGCAGAGAGAAAGCCCTCTCCACTACCTCAAAGATGGAGGATCTAGGAGAAACAGAGGTCAGCAGCAGCAGAGCAGAAGAACCCTGTGCTAATGAGCACTGAACTCCGCCAGATCCCCACATTGAAAGCATCAGAGCTGGGTGACTCAAAAAAATGGTTGGAGTCAAGGAACGACCTGCCTTCAGATCCGATGAGGACACCCTCAAGGATCTTGGGTCCAAGGGTCTGAAACCACAGGATGACATGGATCACAGAAAAAGATATGCTTATTGGGTCAATGCAAGGCAGGCTCATGGGTCCGATGGGAGACAGAGGCAGAATTACCTCCATCTGGATCTGAGCTCTGGGGAACTTCCTCATCATCCTATCCACCTCTGTTTCAGACAAGCTCCTGGAGGACCTAAGAGAGAAGCTGGTGGATGTTGGCCTGGACAGGGTAAGAAAGAACAAATAAAAAATTAAGTTACAGCAAAATATTTTTTTTTTATTTTACACTACAGAAAATGTAACAACAATGATACCTAGAAACACACTCTGAAGGGTAAGACAGAATGGATTAGAGTGAAAAAAAGGAAATGTACCAACAAATGTACTTCACTGAATGTCCAGCAATATAAGATTATGAAAAAATAGCCTGATGGATTGAACTCAAAACCAATGGAAGTAAGGGAGAGAGTGAAAGAGAAATATAATTTAACAGGAGTAAATTTAAAACTGTGAGATGGGCGGCCACGGTGGTGCAGCAGTTAGCTTTGTCACCTCACAGCAAGAGGTTCTCCGGTTTGATCCTTGGCTGGGGTGCCTTCTGTGCGGAGTCTTCATGTCCTCCCTGTGGTCGCATGGGTTTCCTCCGGGTGCTCCGGTTTCCTCCCACATCCCAAAGACATGCTGTAGGTGGATTGGACACTCTAAGTTGGCCCTAGCCATGACTGTGTGCATGTGTGTGCCTTCTGTAGAATGTTGGGTGTGGGGCTGGCAACTCGACACCGTAAAACTCTACTGTCAGTCATGAGCAGACAGGTGATCCCCTGTGGCGACCCCTAACTGAGAAAAGCTGAAAGAAGAAGAAGAAACTTAAAACTGTGAGATGCTGAAAATTTCACTCAAGGGTTCAAGAGTAGGAGACCCACGTCCAATGGATATGGCAGCAAATGAGATCTGAGGTATGTTAGGTTGGTGGGACATTATGGGTAAGAGAGGAGCTCGAGACTTGGATCTATAAATCTAGGCAAAGTGGCTGAGCCGGATCCAAGGATGGATCCAAGACCCCATCAGTTCAGGAACAAATGAAAATTATAGCATTTGATCACATGACTTTTGTGGTTAAAATTTTAGCAAACATTTAACTTTTTTTAACAAATTGTCACACAGTATATAATTTGTTTACCTTCACTTTTGAGGAAAAGAAGCCTGGTCTGAAAATCATTGAGCAATGGCTTCGATAAAGCAGTATAGGAGGTGGAGGAATGTTTTTGATAGTAATATCCTCGTGATTGTTTAAGGAATGTAATTTATTCTCTTCTGCCTCGGCCTTTTGAATTAGTACCATAGCTTCCTATAAAAATGCAAGATTAAACATGAGAAAAATGGTTGATGTGAATATTGTTATGTAGATTATATTTCTTTGCTATTTAATGCAACCTCCCCTCAACAAATAAACTTCTGCACTTACTACAACCAGAAAAGAAGTTATGTACTTACCATAACATTCCATCTGTGTTGTCTATTTTCATTCTTCCTCAGCTGGTGGGTTTGGATTCAATACTCAACCATTACACAGCTCATGGCCACTGACAAACCCTTGAGCTCCTTTCCTACCCATAATACAGCATCTCTGACTGCCCTTAGATCCTATTTACAGCTTGAGAGAGAGAGAGAGAGACAGAGAAACTATAAAAGAATTGCTATAACTGGAGTTCAACAAAAGGGACGTATGGTGTTCTCAACCATCTCATTCCTCCAGAAGTCAATTATAAGAAATGGAGGGGGACGGAGGGAGAGGGGGGGTTGAGGAAGAATGAAAATGGACAACACAGATGGAACATTATGGTAAGTACATAACTTGTTTATCTGAAGCTGTCAATTTTTATTCATTCTTCAACTAATAAGACAAAATCCCCAGCTACGTAAATTCCTGGGTAGACTCTAAGGAAGGATATTCCTGAGTACAGTTGAGCCAAAGGCTGACCTTCCCCTTGAAACAAGATCTAGTTTGTAATGATTGATTACGCTATGAGGATTTGACCAGATTGCAGCCGCAAATATATCGGGTCTATATCAGAATCTCGAACAATCACAATGTGGAATCTGACATTGCCGACACATAAACAGTGAAACCGCAGAACATCGAAGAGGTAAACGGAAATCTCTGTAAGGGGAGATTTCCATTTACTTCAATGTAGTGCGGTCTCAGAGTTGGAATATTTAAGTAGCAGGGGGGTGTGGGGGGGTGCAGGGGGGCTTGCCCCCCTTCTTAGAGCAAGTAGTTCTGGTTTTTGACTTTATTTAATGTTTTATTAGGTATTCGATGTTACTGGACTTCGACGATATGGTATAGATCATATCGTATTCGAAGTTCAGTAACTTTGAGTATCTAATATAGACCCAATATATCATCCATAGAGACTTTAGACTGGAATACAGTAGAAGTTGCCATAGATCTGGTTGACTGAGCCTTTAATGGTTTTGGTAAGGGGAGTTTCAATTTGTTGTATCCAAATGAAATGCAGTCTATCAGCCATCTAGCCAGAGTTACTTCTGTAATTGATTTGCCCAACTTATTATGTGAAAAGAAAACAAATACCTGATCTGTCTTTCTAACTTATTTTGTTCTGTGCAGGTAAAAACAGCTTATATTCTCCTTTATTGGTAAAGTTTGGGAAGAATATTGGTAGATTAATGGCTTGGTTTATATTGGATTCTGTCATCATCTTAGGTAGAAAGCAAGCACTGGTATGTAAGGTGACTCTGTCCTTATGAAAAATCAAGTATGGAGGCTTAGAAGACAATGCCTGGATTTCTGATATTCTTCTAGCAGATGTAATTGCAACAAAAAAGATAGCTTTCCATGTCAGAAATTTTAGATCGCATTTATCTGCATGGTAAAAGGGAGGATGTATTAAGGCTTGCGGTACCAAATTTAAATCCCATGGTGGTATGGGGTGTTTATAAGGTGGACTTACCATAACAGTATCTTTAAAAAAGCTTTACATAGTTTAGAGTAGGCTAGGGAATAATTTTGAAATCCCATGAGATTGCTGCAAGTTGAACTTTAACAGTCGATGAACTAGCACCCTCATTAAACAAACTCTAAAAATTAAAGAACAGAATGGATTGGAGCTGAAAAGGGGTATATCTGATTCTGCTCTGCCCAGTAAAATTACTTCTGTAGGGTTTCCTAGGAGAAGGTTATGAGAAGATAAAAGGATGGAACAAACAGGAGAAAAGAGCATTGGTTGTCTGGCTATTAAGGGAATTGGAGAAACCACCAAGTTAGTTTGAGATTTGAGACTTCCAGGTGAACCATGCCTGTTGGGTGAGACAGAAGGTCTGGAGTTGGATCCAGAATCCATGGTGGGTACAGTAGATGAGGCCAAAGGAAGAGGAACCAAACCTGTCAAAGCCAGTAAGGTGCAATGAGGATGACTTTGCTCTTCAACCTGGCTGCTTTCTGAAGGAATTTGTGTATTAGGGAGGTTTGAAGATAAGCATACAGAAGAGAGCAGGGGGTCAGTTGTGGAGCAGGGCATCCCTCGGTGACTTCCCTAGCGGGGGGGGGATCAAGGCAAAATAACTGCTGCACTTGTTGTTCAGGGGAGATGCAAAAAGATTGCTGCAAGGCTGGCCCAACCAACTAAAAATCGTTTCCGTCACCTTGTTGCTGAGAGACCACTCGTGAGGTAGTAAAATGGACCTATTCAATTTGTCTGCTATTATGTTAGACTTCCCTGTAATATGCATTGCTATTACAAAGCAGTTGGAGGATATCACCCATTGCTACACTCTTAGGGTTCTCAACAAAGGGCATAAGATCTAGTTCCCCCTTGTTTGTTTTGGAATGCTTGCAACACCAAAAGCACCGCTCTCCTTTCCAGAACATTGGTATGCAAGTTGGCCTCTTTGGGGGACCACGTGCCTTGGTCTCTCTTCCCCAGATGCTGTCTGCCCTCTCACCCAATCTGGGAAGTGTTTGCAGTCATTATGGCCTTGGGCTGACCGAGAATGAAAAGATGATCTTGTAACAGTTGTTGTGACTGCATCCACCAGGAAAGATACCATTTACAAAACTGAGTTATTCTTATCTTCGTCTACATGGGCAGAGAGAACATTTTATTTATTTATTTATTTTACATTTGTTGACCAGGAGTGTCTAGCTGAGCTATTGCTCTTTTTCAGCGGAGGCCCAGGGAGAAAAGCTCCAAAGATATACAATGCAATAAAAATAGCAATACAGATACATTATAATAAAAATAGCAATAGAGAATTTTGGTAGTTAAAATACATAAGCTACATACATGTATATTGTTGACAGATAAAACAGTACTATAAACAAAAAGGAGAATGTTAAAAAAATAGAATAAGCTGTATTTTTTGGTTTAAAAATAGAGTTGAGTAAATATAAGGTTTTGTATGCAGAGTAGCAGAAACATAAAATGTTACATAAGAATTTCAGGGAACAGAGTATAGAAGAAGTTTTGGAGGTTGCATAGGAAGCATAGGATGAAGTAGTTAATGGTAAGTTTTAGTAATTTAGTTTGACTGTACTATAAAAGATAGGTAATAATCGGGGAGGGTAAGTACAATGGCAGGACCAGTGTTTTTTAAAGTGGTCCTTGGTTGCTAGCTTAAATTGTTTGGAGTGAGTCAGGGACCTTATTTCTAGTGGGGGTTTGTTCCATGCATTAGAGGGATGGTAGCTATATAAATTGCACCCTGTGTTGGATTTGGGTTTGTGGATCTTTAGTAGGTCTTGGGTTGAGCTTCAGAGAAGTCTGGTAGGGGAGTAGTGAGAGATGACAGATAATAGACTTGGGCAGAAATCAGTCTGATATAGGATGGAGTGTATGATTTGGAGTTGAGATTGTAGGAACAGGTGAGGTAGTTCGGGCCAGTTCAGGTATTTTAGGGAGAGACAGTGGTGAGATTTATATATTTGTTGAGCTGCAAATCCAGCTATTTTGTGGTAGGTTGATTCTAATTTGGTAAGTAGGGAGTAGTTCAGATTTGTGAGTATTTGGGAACAATAGGTTAAGCATGGTAGAAGGTAGGCATGGGTAAGAGAAATCTTGAGCTTCAGTAGTTAGGAATTTGTTGTTCCTGTACAATAGTCCTAGCTTTTGGTCTTTTTTTGTTGATACAATTGTTAATGTGAAGATTGAATTTTAGTTGGTTGTCAATGGTAATGCCAGGGAGTTTTGTGCTAGTTTCAACTTCTATAGGAGTATTGTTTAGAGACCTTATGGAGAAGGAAAGTTTAATGTGATTTGCAGATTTAGAAAGAAAGAGTAGTAATTTTGTTTTCTTAGGGTTGAGGATGAGTTGATTATTAGTGAGCCATGTCTCTACTGAGTTGAAAGATGTCTGGGTATTTGTTAGGAGTTCTAAGGGGGAATTAGCAATACTTATGACTATAGAGTCATCTGCGTATTGGACAATGTTAGATTGAGGACAAGAGGAGTGGAGTGAGTTGGTGAAGATATTAAAGAGTAGAGGTCCAAGAATGGAACTTTGGGGAACATCAGTTCTTACTGAGAGAGGGGTAGATAGTGCTGAGTCCCATCACACTGACTGCGGCCTATCAGAGAGATAGCTAGAGAACCATGCAACTGTATCAGGAGAGAAGTTTGGGTCTACAAGTTTATTAAGCAGCAGTGTGTGTGAGACAGTGTCAAAAGCCTTAGAAAGGTCAAGGAATAGTGATGTTATGTTGTGTAGGAGGAGCAGTGCAGGTAGAAGTATGACAGGAATGATTAAGTCCTCTAATCATTCCTGTCATACTACTACCTGCACTGCACCTCCTACAGAACATAACATCACCTCACACACTCTTAACCCCTATACATAAACCCCACCAAAGCTGCTTTTCTTACCTTCAGCAACACATACTCACAAGTTGCTAACATCCATTGTAGAATTCTCATGTGGAATCTTGCTAAAGGAACTAAAATTGCTGCCACTGACATTGATCCCAGGGCTTGCAGAATCAAGCGGAATGAAAGTCTGGTACCACAAATTATATTCCTGACATGTTTCCTTATTGTCTGCACTCTTGAAAAAGGAAGAGATGCTACCATAGATACTGTATTGAACACTGCTCCTATGAATTCCAATGTCTGGGTTGGGTGTACATGGGACTTGTTGTACTTGATGGTATTCCAAGATTTGAGCACGTTTGTAGCATGTGATCTTGTGCCTTTATCAGTTGATGCCTGGTTGGGATGGTAATGAGTCAGTCATCTAAATATGAAAGCACCTGGAATCCTTGCAGTTTCATGTGAGCTGGTACCGCTGACATGTAATTGGTGAACACTTGGGGGCTGTGGTGAGGCCAAAGGGCAGTATTCTGAATTGATAGTGACTGGCTTCCAGCCGTAAGTGTAAGTACCTTCTGGATCATCTGTACATCTTTATGTGATAGTACACATCCTGAAGGTCTGTTAAGCACATCCAGTCATCCTTGCCCCAGAAAGGGCAGAATGGACTGAATCATGATCATCCAGAACTTTGTGTGTTGAACCAACTTGTTCAATACACTGAGACACAAAATTGGTCTCCAGTCCCCTGTCTTCTTTAGCACTAAAAATAATCTTGACCAAGTTCCAGACTCTGTTTGGCCTGAAGGGACCTCTTGGATGACTCTTTTCTAGCATCTTTTGAATTTCTAGTACTGCTGCATCCCTCTGATTGGGATTTTTCTGGATAACGGAGGTGGTAGGGAAAAGGGAATAATATAACCTCTGGAAATAATTCTCTGCAACACAGTATCTTTTATTATGTTTAACCAGGGTTCCTGGTGCAGAGAAAAGCAACCCCTAACTGTCTCCAGAGGAATGCAATCTGGCCTCCCTTCAGGAGTGCTGAAAGGGACTGTCAGAAAAGGAATCTCTAGACCCTCAGTTTTATGGGCCTCCTCTGCCATGGGGGCATCTCCTACCATTATAGCTCCCCCTCTGACTCTGGGGGAACTATCTCCATGTGTGTCCTCGAAAGGACTCTGAGACCTCCTGAACTACATCTTTCTACCTTCCCATTGTTTCCTGGAAAAGGGGTCAAAAAACATAAGCCCAGTGCAGAGATGGTCTTTCCATCTTTTTTACACCTGGAGAGTGTGTCTTTAACAGTGTGGCCAAACAAAGAAGAGCCGTTAAAGAGAGCATTGATGAATGATGACTTGAAGGACTCTGCAAAATCACACAGGTGCAATCCAAGCATGCCTCCTAATGGAAATACCTGAACCTGTGGCCCTTGTGTCACCTTCTGCAGCATGTGAGATGAGCCTCATGGATAAATGTGGAATAGATTGAAAGGTAGCCAACTGTGAAGCCACAAAAGATTGGGCCTCAGCAGTAGTGCTCACTGAAAGGGAATTTGAAAGGTCTTTGATCGGGTCCCTTTGCAGTCTTGTGAAGTGTGCCACATAGTTCAGCGATCTGAGAGTAAAAGTTGCTGAAGCATAAACTTGCTTCCCAAATCTGTCCAGCACCCTAGATTTGAGATTAGGGGGCTGGACAGTGGAACTCTGTTCTGTGAGTTCCTCCTTTTTAGCTCCAGTCACAACCACTGCATTAACTGGAACCTCTTCATTCCAATATTCTCTTCCTACCAGTGGAGCCAGAATCCAGTCTGGTCTCTTGGGGATTGGCTCAATCATATCAGGTTCCTTCCATGCCTCCCTAGAAACCAAATCAATGAGTTCATCAGTGGGAGGAGCAACCAAGGAGGTAGATGGGCCTTGTCCTGAAAGCTTCCAGAAATACTATCTCCTCAGGAGAAGGGTTTTGGGCAGACCAACTACCCTTCTCTTTAAGGATTTCAAAAATGTCCCTAAATGAGACATCATCTGGTGATGATTTGGAAGACCCTTCCCCTTCATCAAAGTCAGTATCCTCAGTAATAGACTCTTGAAGAGAGTCCAAGTGCCTCCTCTTGCACTTCCTTGTCCTAGGGACTTCTTCGGTGGGATGATCCAGAGAAGTGTCAGAAGAGATAACAATACCCTGCTGGGAAGACTGGCAGCTTTGGGCAGGCTGTCCCCATGGAGTAGAAAGTTGAGGATTACAGTGCAAAGTCATCTGAGGGGTTGAGGGTGGATCTGAGTGGGAAGGACCCATCTGACCTGCTGGAGCAGAGAAAACCCTCTTTATAACATCAAAGGCAGACCGCTCCACAGAAAAGGAAGTCAATGGAGCTGAGAAAATTAGTTTCTGGTCCATCACCTCCTTCCCCTCTGAAAGCAGTCCACCCAAGGTGGAAGCCAGAGGCAAGCTATCCAGAGCCAAAGCTCAAAGAGGAAGGGTATGGCTCCAAAAACCTCAGAGTTGATGCTACCCCCTTGCATCTGACCTGAAAGCTTCAGCTCCAAGAGTCATCCAGATCCGAAGATGTCTGGGCTGGTGCATTCACAGTAACAGTTGGATCTGAAGACAATATTCTCTTTGGATCTGACCAAGAAGGGCCCAGAATGCTCAGATGAGAGGACTCTAACATCACACATTGGGTCAGAGAAGGAGTTGTTATCAGTTAGTAGTAGACGGATGGTGTTCCTGACCCAAAGGGGTAGGAACTGTGAGAACTCCCTTCTGAAATTATTCCGTGAAGAATCTCATCATCCTTTCCACAGCTGCCTCCATGAGACTTCTGGAGGAACACGAGGATACCACTGAAGGCAATTTAGAGTGCCATTCCAAAAATAGGGACGGCACCCTGGAAGGTTCAGATCTACGCTGGGCAAGTAGATAGCCCGTGGCGAGGGCTTCGTAGCCAACCAATTTGGATAAGGAGTATGTTTCTTCAGATCAGATGCTGTTGGACTTGAGACGTATCTGATCAGATCTGAAGATGGTTGGTTCCCAAGGAACTTCAGATCTATCTTTTCCTTCTTTTTCCTCGGTTCTGAGGAAGTAGATGCAGGGGGATCCAACAGTCTAGACTGTTTTGAAGGGTCCTTGGTTTTAGTCTTGGAAGACTGAACTCCAGAAATAGCTTGAGAAAAGGGAGTTGGTAATAAACCCTTTAAATTAACTTATGTTTTTGTTTTGTTATAGCTCTGAGGTTGAACCCACTACAAATCTTGCAATTTTGGTAAAGGTTTTCAGGCCTTAAATAGTAAAGACACAAATAGTAGACATCCAAAAAAGACATTTTATGCCCACATTTTTCACACTTTTTAAAACCTTTCTCAGACATTGTGTAAGGAAAAAAAACTTATAACCAGTTATCAAAGACTCAAAAATTCTGTCCTAAAATATCCAGAGAGATATAAACCAAATTCTATAATTACTGGAAAGAAAAAGCCAGTAAGAGCACAAATTCCACAATTACTGGAAAGAAAAAGCAAGTAAGAGCAATTAGCAGACTTTTTTAATGGGGAAAGCAATGATTAGCTATACACTTGCCACAACACTTGATCTTTGTTAACCCTAGTCCATCTCCTTTGGCTGATTGGATATCCTCCTCACAGCAGAACAAACCTGGCAACTTTTGCTCAATCCAGAGCTTGAGCTCTTCCATCTTCCATAATGCACCTGAGTCCCCTCAGAGCTCTCAGATCGAGTTTGGCCATTAATGCATATGAATATTGGTGAGTGTAAGAAATAACTGGAGAATAGTCTTCAGGATCAAGTCTAGCAGGTCTGTCCAGAAATCCAGGAAATGATAATTTGTAGGGAGAAGATGGGTGTGATGTTGAAGTAGACAGACTAGAGATAATGATGATCCAGCATTATGGTAAGTGATATGGTCCTTCCATACTATTTCCATTGGAAAGATCTCATAAAATATGAGAAAGGACTGTAAATTGGTCATTACATATGAGCGTCTAACTACTGAATATTAGCTAAGTATTTCAACATTTAACTACTGAATCTTTGCACAGTCGTGCATACAATTCATTGATAGTGAGGAAACATTCCTTGACAGAAAAAATACTGCGATGCCTAAGAATACATTTATGCTAACTAACAAAATTAGAAATGGATAACATGAAAATTTGGAATAAGAACATGGACAATGCAGTAAATAACCAAGTTAATAATCTTGCTTCTTGCTCTAAGTCATGCCATGGCATATCTTCTCTATTATAGAACAGGACCATATTACATATTTAAATATTAGCAAAATAAATTATTTCAATATGCTGGAATTTTACAAAGGATGGTTAGTCAGCTTGGGAAGCACATATGCGATTTGTTGACTGAAACAGTTACTTCCTTATTGTAAAACACCTGTTAGCAAAGCTGTCCCTTAGGGATCACCTGTATGCCATGCATATTCCAAGATGATACAATTAGTTCTGAATCACCTACAGATATTGTAATGTACTATACATTTTTGGAAGGAAAATACTTAATAGATGCCTGCCTGATTTCCCTGTAAGATGGGAAATGTTTAATGTTAAGTAGTTTCATAAGACACCGGTACCTGTACCATTTTAGAAGCACTGTAATGAAACCCCAAGTAATATGTAAAACAAATCTCATGAGGATAATAAATACAATAAACCTGAAAACAGCAAGACTCCCTACTCCAGGATCTGATCTTATTATCTCCAATAGTACCTAGTTGAAAACAAGAAAGTTCAAATAAAACACAACGTAAACTACACCGCCTGAAAAATGAACTTCCATAAACTTAAATATTAATAATACTGCTCCTTGGGTTTGCAAGAATACTTAACATCACTACAATTACAAGCACTACTCCAATCTGTACTAAGATAAATACTGCAATTTTATTTTTAATCTGTACTTTAAAAGATGAAAAAAATCTAAAGGGATTGATGAAAGGCTAACAGACTACCACTGAAAAAAATAAGTTAACAAGCAAATCCAATTTTGCTGACACCCTATAACATGACGTAACATAAAGCAGCTGTAGTAGCACCATTTAAAATTAGAAGACTGGTTTAGCTATTACAAATCATATGCCACCTGGCTTCATGGCACAGAAGGATGGGGCCCTTACTGCAGCCTAGGTGACCAGGGTTCAGTTAGCGGCTACAGCACTGCAGAAGCCAAACAGAGGGGCAGAGGAGTGAAGGGGTGTGGTCAGTTCACCTCTCTAGGGAGTGGGGGGAGAGTTGTGTGCACTCTGGAGCACATGTTGGTGTGATTTCCTCCTATGGAGACTGGGGGAGCCCCCATTCATGAGTTTAATAGGGTTGGGACTGCTTGGAGGTACATCTCTTGCAAGTAAGTGAAGGAGACAGCCTTTTCTGTTAGCTCATTGCATGACTTCCCCTGGAGCTTGGCTGAGTTCAAGTTTGGAGTAAGTGCCAATAAACAAAAAGCTGAACAACCTCTGAAAGCTGCCTGAATGATGGTTTATCTCAGCTGACTTTATCCCAATGATGTGGAAGAAATGGATCAATGTGTTGGAAGGGAGACGAGGGGGTTAAAAATAGGCCAAAAAACTAACAAAAAAGCCTATTTAAAATCATTTTAGGCCAGGCATCTGTGAGTTAGATATTTGGTAGAGGCAATTTATTTATTGACATTTGATTAAAGGAAAGTCTGACTGGATAGAAACCCATTTTCAGAGAAGGCTTGGGGAGAAAAGCTCCAAATTATTACAAAACATTTTAAGAGCAATAATTTTACAATCTTCAAAAATAAAGCAGAAACATTTGTAGTTTAAATAATTATAACAAATCACACATAAAAACGTTGGTTAAGAATTTATTGAAAGTATATGATAATCATTGAATATTTAGAGAAATTTTAGACAGTTTGTAGAAAAATTAGAGGTAAGTTAGTCTAATACAAACAGGAATTGCAATATAAAGTGGAGGGAAGAACAGACTTAAGGTATATTTAGAGAGAAAGTCAGAGAAGAGAATTATATAGCAGTAAGGAAGTAAGTGAAGAAGGGAGAGCAAGGAGGTATAAGGAATGAAAAGGTACTTGTTCACATTTAGGGATATAGTTTATCTTGGTTTTGAGCAAGAACAGAATCATATTTTATCTAGGAACTCTTTCAGAGTGGTTTTGAAAGATGGGAGGGAGGGTATAGACTTAATGGATAAAGGTAAGTTCCAGGCCTTAGCAACCTTGTAAGAGTACAGACAATGCCCAGCAGATTTGCTAGGTTTGTAGACAGACAGGAGATTTTGGTCACTTGATCGCAATGGGAACATAGTTGTGTAGAATGTTTTTCAGTCCCGGACAGGCAGATGGATGCTGGATAATTTTGTAGGTTGTAAGAAATTGTGTATATGTTAGTTGATGTGGCAGTTTTAACAAATTTAGGCTTTTCAGTGTTATACAGTGGTGGGTTCTGAAAGGTGTATGTGCTGCAAATTTAGCATTGTGCAAGTTTTAATTTCAGTGAAGTCTGGAGGTTAGTAAAGATGTGAGCACCATAAAAAAGAGTGGGGAGGAGACAAGTAGTGGCAAGTGTAGTTTTAGTCCCATCAATGAGAACATTTTTGGCTCTGTAAAGCATCCCTAATTTTTGATAAGTTTTTCTTAAGCAATTTTGTATATGCAAGTCGAATGTAAGATTATCGTCCACTATCACTCCGAACAGTTCAATAGTAATAATGAAGTAATCTTCTAATAGGAGGTACTTCACTAGGATACATGTGCTTAATAGCTATAACCTGGAACTTGATGACAGACAGCCAAGTAAGGCTTCCAAAGACAGAGTTGTAATTAGGGTAAAGTGAAGATCGTGGCTGCCCAAGGCATAAGCTGCTAGGGAGCATGACTGTTAGGTGCACAGGGGTTTGCAGTGAAGCGCAGTGTGCACTAGCAACAGTAGCAAGGTGCTTGCTAAAGTACTAACAATCAGCTTGCTGCAGTTACAGAAGTACAATTTTTTTTTGTTTGTTTACATGTTTTACTTTGCATTGTTTTGTTTTGTTTTTTGTACTCAGCTGTTGGAAAACCTATTTTTATGGCTCAACTATGGTTGAAGGGTACCAGTCTAGGGAACTGCTCATGCTGCCTACCTAGTACAGTACTAAAATTATAAAATTAGCTTAAACTAGTTGTGTTGTGTTTATATTAAGAGATAAAATTTAAGCACTATAGTCTTCCATTCCCAAAAGAGGCAGAAGAAATGAGTTCAGAAGTCGGGATAAAACTAAAGCACTTGAAATGAAGATGCAACTAAAGTACATGACACATTTGAGGAGACAGGACAAAATACTCATGCCTATATGAGTCTAATATTAAATATTTTTATTTTTTATCCTTTGTTGACTAGGTTAGTCCCCACTAGGCAGGTAGCCACTTTTCAGGAGAGACCTGCACTGGTATTTATAGTACTCAGGGAAATTTAGCCAGAGCATCCAAGCACTTTCCCCTACTCTTTTTGATAGGTCCCATCGGATCTTTTACATACACCTGCGCTACCACTAACTCAAGAACTGGGGCCTCAGTTTAACATCTTATTCAAAGGATGGCACACTCAGGAGTGCAGCACCACCCTTATGCTGCACTGCAGCGTCAGCTAACAGGTGTGGGAATAGAACTTAAACCCTCCTTCTACATCAAAAGCAAGTGTGCTACATGTTACACCACTGATATTAGCATATTACAACTTTCTGCCCCATTTCATATTAGAGAAATTAAATCATTATAAATAATACAAATGAGTTGACAGGTTTCCATAAGAATATAACTCCCAACCCTCCAGACATTGAGCGATGTCTTCACAGGCTCCAGCATAACCAGTAATAAGAACTACAAGGCAAAAGGAAAAATCTGTAATATATAAGCTCCACAAATTTTAATCTTATGGCATTGCATGATTCCCCCATGCAATATCAGTTTTGCAAAGCTGAACACCCCAACAGGCTGTTCTGTTCTGGTTTCCCAAAATTCATAAAGATATGCAAGATCCTTACATACATCCTATTATTTTGAGTTAGGAGCCAAATGTAACCCTACATGGCTGACTATTTCTGCTGTGGTTGGTTGCTTATATCTTGATATCAAGTCATTCTATACAAATATTAATAATGAGAAAGGACTAAATGCCATTGAACACTGGTTTCATAAAATGGATCATTGTTAGAATATAGGCTGCACTGACTTTGTTAAAATTGGTCTTGCAACATAAATTGTGTAATTTAATTATGTTGGCTACCAACAAGTTAATGGTTAAGTGATGCAGGCCAGCTTTGCCCAAATTTATTTGTAGCACATTGAAAGCTGAAATTTCATTTTGAATACCCATTATTTTCATAAAACAGCTTGATAAAGAACCTTTATAGACTACCTTTGGGATCCAGAAAGACTTAACACAATAGGAAAGGTTACCAACACAATTGGAAAGGTTACCATAGCTTAGAAGGTTTCTGCATTGTGCTAATCCTTTTTTAATTCAGAGACCACTCTAGCTCTGAAAATTGTCCCTTGAGGAGGGTTCAGTGCAGAAAGCAGATTCACAGGCAAATCTGCATGCTAATGCAGCTGTCTAGGAGAAGGGAATTGTCTGAGGCTCCTGATTTGACTGGCTCTGTAATTCAGGTAATCTATCGGCCAAGAACATTTTATTCTAGGAGGAAAAAGTGACTACTGTAAAATCAAGGCAGTCACCCATTCACTACTATAGGAGTGTTTGCAGTACTGGTACGTTCAGCACAGATATGGGGATGGGGAGTGTTGGTGTGTGCGTGTGTGTGTGTGTGTGTGTGTGTGTGTGTGTGTGTGTGTGTGTGTGTGTGTGTGTGTGTGTGTGATGTGTGTGTGAGCCTTGCGTGTGTGGTGTGTGTATGTGTCTCTCTCTCTCTCTGCCTGGATGATCAGACTAGGGGAGTGTGGATATGTGTGTTTGTGAGAAACAGATTACAGGGGGTGCCTTTGCTAATGCAGTACATGGGCTGCTAGACAGAACACTAGTACTGTCAGGACTGACAGCACTAGTGCTCAATTAAGGGACAAATTAGTGAACCAATAATATGGTCTTTTACATTGTGGCTATACCTGTTTCTGAATCACATTTTCTCAGTTATCATGCTAAATGACCAGTTTGTGTTTGGCAATTAGCATGAGTGGTGAGGATTTTATTTAATCCTAGCATACATGTTTTTCGTCTGGCATGCTGACTGAGACTCTCTGCGTTCAGTAGTATATGAGTGAGAGTGCTATAGGGCTTCATTTTACTTTTCTTACTAACATAACTAAAAGTCCATTTTTGGATTTTATGAAATGCTAGAACCATGCAAGATATTTTAATATGGATGCATACACACACACACACACACACACATATATATATATATATATATACATATATATATATATATATATATATATAAATATGGCTTCCATTCAGAAGCTCAAAATACTGAAATCTCGAATTGCAGTATTTTGAGCCCAAGAAGCCGAATCCACATAATAGCGAAAGTTTAGGAGCATGAAATTCAAAACCTTGAATACCGGAGGTTTTGAATTTCGCGCTTCTAAAGTTCCGCTATGGTTATGTATTCAGGTAGGTGTGGGTGTGTGTGTTAAGGGGTTTGGGTAGGGGCTGTGGTGTGTATCAGTGTGTTTTGTTGCTGTGATGTGTGTGTGCGAAGAGAAAGTAGCTTGTGTGGTGGTGTTTTGTGTGTGTTTGCATGTAGTGCGACATTGAAGTGAGAATATTTAAGTGGGGGGTGTGGGTGCAGGGGGGCTTGCCCCCCTGCTTTCATGTAGTAGAGTGATTGTGTGTGTTTGTGTGGTGGATGGTGTGTGTGTGTGTGTGTGTGTGTGTGTGTGTGTGTGTGTGCAGTAAAACTGCGAAATTCAAAACTTCCGGTATTCGAGGTTTTGAATTTCGCGGTTTTGTGGATTCCACTTCTTGGGCTCGAGATACTGAAATTCGAGATTTCAGTATTTCGAGCTTCTGAAGTGAATCCATATATATATATATATATATATATATATATATATATATATATATATATATATATATATATATATATATATATGAATTTTACAAGAAGCAAATTCACCCACTTTTTTCAAAAGCAGTAGGGATTTATTAATAAAAAACAAAACAGGTTATGTTTTGCCACAAAATGTATCAACATGGCAATAAAATGGAAAAAAAAAACAACATGCAATAATATAAACCATTCAGTCATTGTGCCATGCTGACAGCAATCACTACAAGTGCACAGAGTCTCTCTTAAGGCTAAGAGTCTTTCAGTGATGAACCCTCTGGTAAGCCCACCAGACAAAATCTTTCATGCACTAAAGTCTTTTCTTCAAAGATAAAAACAATAGCCCATAAGATGAGAGGAATAATCACTGTTACACAGCTGTTTTGCAGATTCAGGGCACCTCACCATCAAGACATACTTTGGCAAAATAAAATAACAGTTTTTTTTTTTTTTTTTACCCCAGTCCTTTGAGTTCAAACAAGTTTTCCCCTACTAGGACTTTCAAAAGTAAATATAGATGTCTTTCTGAACTTTCACCTTGGAGATGATTGCTCCAGTCTCAGACAATCTCTCTAACAATAAACTCTAAACACAAGTGTTCCAAACCCTCTGGACTCTCCATACAACTTTTCATGTCTTGAAAGTAACTTGGTGTTAGATAGTGATTGGATAGGTTTAAAATGGCTACTTCTCCTCTGTTCTTCCCTATTACATACTTCCAAGTCATAGCTTTCCCGTCCCTCTTACTTAACCCAAATTCGATATCTAGAATATGTCAATGGCTCATCTTAAAATCGTTTGTTTTGCCCTGTTTGCCTTACTTGTTGGGCATTCACCTCATAGCATGCTATGTTACTATAAATAAGAATAAGAACTGCATGTTAAACTTCAACAGTGAACACTGTTTGTTAAAAAAGTACTCCTACAAATCACTTTATGAAACTTAACAGGAACACCAGACAGAATTACATGTTTTATTTATGTGTTAGAGACACGCTGCATTTTGTTTTGTTAGTGATAATCCTATGGAGTTTATATAAATGTATTTTGAACAAGTACAAGATAAATGTTGCCTGTTTGGAAAACATGACAATAACAAGACAGAGAAACTGAACTGTCAAAAATTACACATTCATTTTACTATTCATTTTTTGAAAGAGTCACATTGTGTTTAGGTTCATAGGTAAGCACTAGGCTATCTGCCCGAGGGGATCTATAAGCCTAGCCAGAATGTGTTGGTTTTTGCCGCCCCCTTAGATTAATTCCCTTTTCCTTTGTCCAGCAGAGCCAATAGTTCCCTGTGCCTCTGTCCAGCAGAGCCACTGGAGTGATCCCCGGGTACATTTTCTGTTTCCCATCCACTCATCAAGGTTTCTCTTGAAGAGTGTTAGTGAGGGGCTCTGCCTAATGTAGATTGGAATCCTGTTCCAAAGCATGGGGAGTCTCTGGGACAGGAATCTATCCCTCCAGCACGTCCTATTTATCATTGTGGTGAGGTTTAGATCCCTAGAGTGTGTGGCTGTCGGGGATTTGGTTTTTTTTAGGTGGAGCATGTCCATCAATTCTGGGTTGGACATGGCCTTGTATGTCAGGCAGCGATCACCTCTGAGTAAATGGAATGCAACCGAGTACAGCTGGTATTTCTTCAGTCGGGCTGCAGAGGGCATCTGTTTAAGGCCAGTAATCCTCTTGGTGAGGTACTTATGTGGTTTTTCCAGCGGTTGCAGGTGTCTTGTAAGGTACATCCCAAATGGGGCATTGTAAACTATGATGGGTCTGATGAGTGATGAGTAGAGGGGCACAATAATCTCTTTTGTTCTAGATGCAAACCCTTTTGTGATTAGGTGGGCCACATAGAAGGATTTTCTAACCAACTTGGAAATATGATTATCAAAGGAGAGATTACTATCTACTTGGGTCCCCAGATCCCTTATTGCATTTTCTATATTTAGGGGACTACCACGTATGTGGTAGTTCATGGGTACTTTGTTTTTTCCAAAGGGGATGACTATGCACTTTTTGGCATTTAGCTTGAGGCCATGATTTTGACACCTGGTGTCCATCTCAGTGAGACCCTTCTGGAGGATGTCTGTATCAGCTGGAGAGTCAGTTATGGCCCCCAGTTTGCAGTCGTCTGTGAACGTGGTCAGCCATAGTCCTCCTGTGCTTGCCTGTACCTCTGAGAAGTATATACCGAACAGGAGGGGTGCCAGGACTGAGCCCTGGGGGACGTCACTTGTAACCAGTTTAGAGTCGGACCTACAGCATGCAACTCTCACCATGTGGGTTCTATCCGTGAGCCAATTGGCAACCCATCTCGTGACGTAGGGGTTTATGTTCAGGCTGGTGAGCTTGTCTATAATACCAGAATGGGAAATGGTGTTGAAAGCCTTTGCAAGGTCTAGGTAGGCTGTGTGTACCTCCTTTCCCTCGTGTAAAGCCTTGGTAACTGTCTCAAAGAAGTCCACCAGGCTTAGGAGGCATGATCTGCCCTTAACAAAGCCATACTGGGTAGGGTCCAATGTTTGGAGGTTCTCAATGAGTTCCATGATGATGCGCTCCATAGCCCTACAGACCAGGCTAGTCAGGCTTATAGAGCGACAGTTCCTGGGGTCCGTTGTGGCTCCACCTTTGTGGAGCGGGATAACTGTTGATGTGCACCACTCTATAGGTATGTAAACTGTAGAGAGGCTGAGTTTATTTAGGTGAGGGGTTAGTTCATTTTGGAGCTCGTGTAAAACACAGCCTGGGACACCGTCCAGTCCCATTGAAGCTGTGTTTCTGGCTTTGGATAGGGCTGTTTTAACCTGTGTGTCAGTAACTGTCGGGGCTTTAAATTCTTCTGGTATGGTTATGGGCCCTTTAGGGGGTGAGAGGGTGTGAAATTTGCACTAAACCTGTCTGCCAGAATGTTGGTAATATCAGTCGGTTCAGTTTATTTTGTGCCATTCTGCACTAACTCAGAGCAGATCTGAGAGTTTCCACTTAGGTTCTTGACATAGCTGAAGAATTCTTTGTGGTTATCTTTGGAGTCCTTGGCAATTTTTCTTTCGACGCTAGCCTTGGATGATTTTATGAAGGATCATAGTTTCTTGCTGATACTGATCAGGGATGGCTTTCCTTCTTGGGAATTTACTCTTTTCTGTACTAGTTTCCTCCTTCTATTGTATAGCTTGTTTATGACAGGGGTCCACCAGACTGGTTTCCTTTTCTTGGAGGAGTGAGTCTTGGTTTTGCTTGGGATACCATGATCCATGCATTCTTGCAGGTGCTCATAGAGTGCATTTGTAAGGGATTCAGCAGCTTGGACAGCCTTGTCCTTTAGCATGGGGGCTGTGAACCTTTCCACCTCGGTCTTGAGTAACGTGAAGTTTGCTTTTGAAAAGTTTTTCATGGTGGTTTCCTTGATTGGGGGTGGGGGTGGAGTGTGGATATCCAGAGTGGTTAGTCTATGGTGTGATCTAACCAGCAAGGGGTTGACCTCCAGTGTGGAACACCAGTCGCCCATGTTGGTGATGACCAGGTCCAATATGGTGTCACCTCTGGTGGGGGTGTTGACCAGTTGATCCAGGGCATTTGAGTTTATAAATTCTAGGAAGCGTTGGGCAAGGGAGTTAGTACTTGAGTAGTTCTCCCAGTTAATGCCTGGGCAATTGAAATCACCCAATATTAGGGTGTTTGGTAGGACCTTCATATTTTCCAGTGTCTCCAGAAAAGCGGAATGGGGGTCCTGGGTCATGGTGGGTGATCTGTAGCAAGCTACAATTTGAATTGCAGTTTTGCCCATTGTTAGTTGCACATGGATGATCTCTGAGGCATCGTGCTGCGCCACTAACCTGGGGGTGTGGGTATCCTTGATGAATATGGATACAACCCCACCTTTTGTGTTTTAGTGTGGGTTCTGTGGTCGAAAAGTATGGTATGAGTTATATCATGGTAGTGCTGTGGTGCTCTCTGGAGCCTTAAACCAGGTTTTTGTTACTGCACAGATATCAATGTTCTCCATACTGAGGAGTGCCTCGAGTGCATGCATTTTGAGGTTTAGACTTCTAGCGTTGAGTAGCATTACCCTCAGTTTTTGGTTACTTGTGCTATTTACGGTGGTGGGTTTATCTTTTGAGCCTTGCCTATAAAAGGAACTATGGGGGTGCCAAAAGCCTTGGTCAGTATTCGAAAGCCTAAGGGTGACAGGTGCAAGCCATCTCTTGCGAAGCAACGTGGCTTGTCAAGCATGCCATCCCAGGCAGACAGATACTAGATCCCCTTTGAATGACACCAGAAACTTAGCCAATTGTTGAACTTGATCATTTTTTCTTTATACTGTGGCATCATTCTTGGTGAGGGCAGGATGCTACTCAGGGTCATACTGGCCTGGGCTATGTGATCAGAGAGCTCTTTCATGTCTCTTTTCATGTAGTCCAGGGAGGTACATCTCAGGTAATTTACACCAACATGGACAATGACAGAGTCGTATTTGAAAGGTGTAGAGATGGCAAGTTTTGTGGGAAGCAAACTGGAGTGAATCAATTTTAGTATACTATAGAATGCAGTAATAACTATCAAGCAAAGGAAGTGATTGCTGCATTACCTGACATAACTAGTTATAATATGAAATATTATACAAAAAGCAAATTATTGAGAGATTACTAATACTCTCAGAAATTCTGAAATGTATGTTTGACAAATACAAATGGATTCTTACCTCAATAAGTTGTTTCTGAGGCACATTGATTTGCCGTTTCTCAGATGCAACCAACGCTTTCTGAGCCAGAAACATAGCTTTTGACAGTTTGTTCTTGTTGATCTTTTTCAGTATATCTGATTCTGTTCATTAAAAAAATAAACAAGCATATAAATAATATTCCTTGATGAATTCCCAAAACTACAACAACACAGTACTTAGAGACTGTCCAGCAGGGAAAATATTAACCGGATGGATGGACTGATCTAAGGGCAAATTTTAACTATAATCCAGGCACTTAGGCATCAACAAAAAGTATTAATGCAAACATTTTAGATACTGACAGCATTACTTACTGTTGACAACATGACATAGTGTTAAAGTTAGAAGACAGTTTTCAAAATTATGAGTTTGCAATCAGTAAGAAATATAATGTTTTCAAGGTATTACCCATTTTTAATAAGCAGAAAAATACAATTGTTACAAGATTTATAAAGAGTAGACGTTATCAAGGTGTAAAATTCGGCACACATTATACCAATTCTAAAATCAGTACACATTAGAAAAATGCTGCCATGCAAGTATCCCATTATACATTAGAATGTACTAGCACTATTCTAGGATTAATGCTAGAACTTTATATGCATGGTACTGGGACTGGTAGTATACAACCACTAGGCCTGCCTTGAAAAACACACATTATTCTCTGTCAAAGGAAACACTATGTACACATTTAGAGCATCTAATACTACATATACATTTAAAATGTAGCATTTTGGTTTTCTTATGACGTGGTTTGGAGGGTAACACTTAGTTTGTTTCAACGCTGTCAGCTAAAATACCTAGCATATTACTTTTCAAGTCTACAGTTCTGAAGGTATATTATTTTTATTAAAATAAGGACAAAATTAATTACTTATCTGCAGAAATGTTATTACTATGGATGACTTATGGAATCTTCCAGCTGATAAGAGTTACTGATGTCAAAGGAAGAAGTCAGACACTCACAAAACAATACAATGTTCACATATACAACTATAACCATCTCTCTCTCTCTCTCTTTATATATCTATCTATCTATATATATATATATATATATATATATATATATATATATATATATATATATAGCTATACACACACACACACACACACACACATATATATATATATATATGTCAGATGATCAGCTTTCTGGAAACTCAAAAAAAATATCAGAGAGACCATAAGATTGAATTTCCAAAAACTCGAACATCAAAAAAAAAAAAAAAACACAAAAATCTATCTTTTTTATATTTTTGCATGGGGGTAAGCTGCCCTGCACCCCCCACACCCCCTGCAAATTATATATACAAACTCCAAGATCGCACTACACAGAGGAAAAGGGTAAATTTCCCGATCCTCACTGTATCATGATCTCCATTTAAAAGATTTGAGTTTTCAAAAATTCAATTATATGGTCTTGACCATATGGAGGTGAAGTTTCTGAAAACATGAACAAATGATAGGGACCTATATATATATATATATATATATATATATATATATATATATATATATATATATATATATATATATATATATATATATATACACATATATATATATGTGTGTGTGTGTGTGTGTGTGTGTGTAGCTATCTTATATATATATATATATACATATATATAAATATATATATATATATATATATATATGTGTGTATACACACCAGAGATAGCACTTGAACAATGTGCCTTAAGGGCAGTTATAAAGGAAAACAAAGACAGTGCAGGTTTTGGAGGACCACTAGACACTAGAGATACTATAAAACCCATAGCAATACCAACTGCTTGGATAAAAAATTCACCATTAAAAAATATACAGTTATTTTTCAACACAAGTTCAAATAGTTGTTCGTGTGCATTACTTTTTGGTTGTGATAATCCTTTTTCCAATAAGGTGTTGCTATGGGTTCTCCATGTGGTGGTTTGTACTCTAATTTGGTGATGCTACAATGAGAGAAAAAGTTTGTTATTAATTCAGTTTATTATCAATATTGTAAAGTGTATGTGAGATTTTTGGATGATATTTTTATATTTTGGGATGGACCAAGTGAGATGATTAATGAATTTTTAACTCACATGAATAATTCACAGCCTTTTTAAGGTTCACCCATAATATCGATCCCAATGAAATCTCTTATTTGGATGTTAAACTGACAAAAAATACAGTCTTAAGGAATTTTGAGTCATGTATTTATAGGAAGGAAACATATTCAAACAGTTTTTTTACATTTTGGAAGTAGCCATCCCTTCAAGCAAAAAAGAGCAGTTGTTAAGGGACAGTTTGTTAGAGCTGCTCGGACGGTATCTAGTTTTGACTCTTTTTTGGATGAATGTGAACTGTTGAAAGATATGTTTCTTAAAAGAGAATACCCATTGGACTTAATTAACAACTTAATGTTGGAAATAGTTAATAAGAGAGAGAGATGGTTTTATCATGCTATATTGAATTCGGAGATGGTGCACTCTGGCAATGAAGGGAACAGTTATATGGTTTTAAATCTGAATGTTGGTTCCATTAATACGGACAGCAATGTTAATGTGAATGTTATGACACCTGTTGAACAAGTGCAAGCAAATGGGAAGTTTCGTTCAGCTTTTATCACTTCTTATAATCTTGACAGTAAAGAAATGTTCAGGATTTTGGATAAAAATTTGATAATTTTGACCTCAAGCAATGACATTAGACAATGCATAAGTGAGAAGCCTATTGTGGTATATAGAAAGGGACAAACTTTAAAGAACATCTTTGAAAGGAGTTACCAGATTCGGAATGGGGGCCATATGAAGAAGTGTGGGGCATGCAATTATTACCAACATATTAAGGAAGGGTCAAAATTTAACATAAATGGTATAAAGGTCTATTTACAAAAAAAGTGCAGCTGTTATACTGAGAAAGTGGTTTATTGTGCTTTCTGTTCCAAATGTGCTTGTTTTTATATTGGAAAGACAGAAAGGAAACTTAAAAAACGTATTTATGAAAATTTGAGGGATATCAGACTGCAAAAAGAAACCAGTGCCCTAGCAAAACATTGTATGGAATGGCCCAGACATGATTTTAAATTCACTGTTATTGAAGTTATTGAACTAGACCCAAGAGGTGGACCTTGGACTTTATATTTGGAGAAAAGTGAGGCCATATGGCAGTTGAAAACGAATGCAACTCAATGGCTAGGCTTAAATGAATCTGTTGCAATTACTTGCTTTTTAAGATTAAAAGCTTTAGACAGATGATGCTTTTAAAGAAATGTTCTTGTAATTTGTATTAGTTGAAACATATGCATTAATTTTATGTTTTATATATATATACATTGGTGAATTTTATACTGTATCTATTATGTATTTATTTATACATGTATTTATTCATTTATATTACAATATATTAGGGTTATTTGAAGTGTACAACATATAGGAAATGTTGAGGTTTTATTAGATTTTATTTACACATATTCAATTTTATTTTAATAATGTATTTTATAGTTATGTATTTATATGTGTTATAGTGGGTAATATTTAGGATGATGAATGTTTTATGTGGGATTATCTGACATTATTAGATGTAAATTGTAGGAATAGTCATTGCTCATGAATTATTCATGAACCCTGGATGTTGATTGGTTCAGTAATTAACTTTATATTATAAATTTGCTGTCAGTTGGGGCATGCTCTGTCTTGATAAAGTCTCCAAATGGTTGGAGAAAAGCACTTGATTCACTGGATGTATCTGATTTATTTTTATTTTTATTTGTTAAATTAAAGTTCTTTCTGTAAGCACTTCTTAGTTGCTTATTTGAAATTTTTTATCTTTCTTCATCTTGTTGCAACCGAGGCCGATTTTTGGAATGTGGTTTGTTTTTTGACTTTCAAAAGTTTGAAGTATCTTAATTGTCTCAAGTAGATCTAAATAAGCTGTGTGGGCATCTTGGTTTATGGAAGGGGACCTGTTACTGATGATGACCTGAAGGGGGGGTCTTATCCATGGTATTTTGGACTTGGAGTAGCTCTATAGAGTTTTGTTGTCTAACCAGTTTAGAGGTGTAATTATTTATAATGAAGATAGATACTAAACCTCCCTTGCAAGGCCAGGGTACTTTCTGTGGCCTTGAGCCAAGTTTCTGTGACTGCACAGACATCAGCATCTTCCAGGGAGAGGAGCGCTTCCAAAAAGTGCAGTTTCTGATTTAAACTTCTAGCGTTTAGCAACATAATACTTAGTTTCTTAGTGTTTGATATTTTCATGTCAGGAATTTTGTTATTGTGACCTTGCCTAAAAAGGCATTATGGGGGAGGCAAGTGCCTTAGCCAGCAACTGGATGCCTAGAGGTGCCAGGTGGAGACCTTCTCTGGCAAAGCAGCATGGTCTATCCTTCATATCATCCCAGGCTGACAGGAACTGGATCCCCTTAGAATGACACCAGAAACTAAGCCAATTACTGAAGTCAATCATTTTCTGTTTATACTGTGGTATCATCCTAGGTGAGGGTAAAGTGCTGCTCAAAGATAGGGACATACCCACCTGGGACACATATTCAGAGAGCTCAATCATGTCTCTCTTCATATTTTCTAGAGAGGTACATCTCAAGTCGTTCACACCAACATGAACTATGACGGAGTCATAGTGGCACTTGTTGCTGACAAACTTGAGTGCATGTGTGATCTTATGAATCCTTGCACCAGAAAGGCAGCTAACAGTAACTTCTCCTTGTTCAACCTGGTGATTGGGGCGTCTGGATGTCTCACTATTGAGTCAACTATAACTAAAACTTTAGGTGTAGCATGTTTGTGTTTTGGAGGTCTCTGGTGTTTAGGTAAGTTTCTGGAGAATACCTCTGCATATGAAGGTTTATGTGTTGGGTGCATGTTATGAATAGGAGTCGTGGCCTGTAAGCTGACAACCTGTCTAGTGTTGTGGTTCTGGATGCATGACAGCACTGATTCCAGATTCTTAGTGTAGAAACGTCTCTCGCAAATTGTACTTGATTGATTTAGGAGTAAGGGGTTGTCAGTGTACATGAGGCAGTTGAGACAGTTGCTGCACTGCCTCAAAAAACCCATGTCCACCAAGCTGGCAGGAGAAACAGAGGGAAAGTGAAAGTCCATAATGCAAGGTTTGAGCCTGATATCTCAGCAGATAAGGAGAAAAAGATACAAGCAAGAGAAAACAGCTAATACAAAGAAACCAATGAAATAGCTCAAACTGATCCCAGCACCAATGAAATAGCTCAAACTGAACCCTGAACCAGTAACCTTCAATTAAATAGTCCTACTGTTATGCTCTTGCCACAAGGGTACAGGGTGATTCTTCACAAAAAGATGTCCTGATTGTTATTGCTCAGTCTACAAACAGAACTGAATTCAGCCGTTCTGAATCCAATCTATACTACGGCCGACAGAAGTGCAACGGAACAACAGAAAAAAAGCAGGATAATGTTTTTTTTTAATTAAATAAATAACAGTGCAAAAAGCAGCACAGTTTTTCTTGAATTAATAATAGCAACAGAATAAAACAGCAGAAACAGATCTTTTCTTAAATTAAGTAAAAGCAGCAGTTGGTGTGAAATACAAAGTGCAACAAATGCAGTAGTAAAATACAATGCAAGCCAGCAGCAAGTAGTACAGATTTTTTAGACTGCTGAAGTACAGTCATAGTATATAATACAGACACGTGCAAAGAAAAAATACTTGGAACCCTTTGGTGGGTTTCTCAGCTCAGAAAGACCAGGTAAACACTTTACTCACTAGATGAATAATCCCAGTCCTCCTAATGTAAAAACACAGTAACAGTGTGTCTGGAGTGAAGTGCTACCACAAACAAATTAAAAAATATGGATACAACAGTATACCTTAAACAGCTCACAAAAGTGTGATGATAAAAGTACTTTGCTTTGTATAAATGAGCCAAGACCCACTCAACTGTATAGAATTTATAAAGGCACTAAAAACAAGATAAGCTGATTAATAAGCTCTCCAGCCAATAAAACTGCATGCAAAAATCTCAAGTGTTTCCTCAATGCAAACAGACCAGGCTACCTGCCAGTGCTCTAGAAGGAAAATCCACTGACCTTGATAAGAAAACAAATGCTTGCTAGAATGTAAAAATACACTACTTTATCCAATGTAAAAATATACTACTTTATCAAAATCCTAGTTAGATAATGAATTCTGATGAAGTAAATCAGTACAACAGACAATAAGAGGCAAAATGCACTTTTTCAACATAAGCACAAGAAAAGGCAAATAAATAATTCAAGATATCAGCAGCAGTGTAGAAAGGGAGGAGCTTATTAAGCTCAATTTACAGTACAACATTAATAAAAAAGGAAACATTGGTTCTGACAACAAAGGGACAAGTACGATATAGGTGGTATATGTGTGTGTGTGTGTGTGTGTGTGTGTGTGTGTGTGTGTGTTTTTGAATGTGCGTACTATATGACGGAGAGTGAATGGGGCTGTATGCCTGTGCTAACATGATGCATTGGCGGCTACTGTCAACTATTGCAAGAAAAGATCTGATCTACCCTCACAGTAGTTAACAGTGCTTAAGAGACATGCAAATTAGCCAGTATTGAGGTCTTTCCTCATTGTGGCTAATATGTCTCGAAATCACAAAAAAATGTATAATGGAAACTGGGCCTTTTTACTGCAGAAAGTTTTTTTTTTTGTAGTGTTATGTTTACTTAGTTGTGTATTTGTGTATGTATGCATGTTTGTTTACAGGGATAGTCTGACAGGGCTGAGAACCCCTTTTCAGCATCATCCCATGGAGAAATAGAAGTAATAATGACATTATTACATAATAATTGTTCAATAACTTGTAGTAAATACATTTGTTACACTAAATTAAAATGATAGATAAGATGAAAAGAAATATAGCGTATATTGCAGTTTTAGAATAAAATTATGAAAACAGAAGCATGACACAATTAAATTTTGAGTAATGCTCTACAATGTGTTGCCTTATTTTAGTAATGATAAGAATGCTCAGACTTTTAGTAGCAGAAATTATAGATCAGGGGAGAAGAAGGAGCATGATAAAAATTAAATTTTAATTAATTAGTCAGAGGTTTTATGAAAGGGAATGAATATAATTGAGATAGAGTTTAGGGGAGAAGGTACTGAAATAGGTAAAAGAGAAGTATAGAGAAATAGTGGTAATTTGAATATTATAAAGTGTACATGTGAAGATGCTAGGAAACATTATACAGCATGTTAGCATTTTTTGAAGCAATATCAGTTCTCTAAGTTGCCTAAATGATTTTTGAACTTATGCTCAAAGGTCTTAGAGTTAGGTTCTTGACAGGACTTGTCTGCACTTTTGATAGTTGTATTTGTGTACATTGTGTGTCTTATGTCAGGAAGGTTCCATGCTATGTCAATAACAAAAATGGGGAACAATAGCAGGCCAAGTACAGAGCCTTGTGGAACTCTTTTAGTAATGGTACCAGAATTAGTATATACATTCTGACTTGTAACTTGGAATGTTCTGTTTAAAAGGTAGTGCCAAACTATTGTACTGCTTCACAGGAAAATCCAAATTTAGATAACCTAAGCCGAGATGTTTGATTGTCTTTAGTCTCAGCGACTGTCTTTAAGTCAAGAAAGGTTAGTGGAAGAAAAGTCATAGGAGGTGAGGGTGGGTGTGAAGGTGGTCAATTATGAAAAGAAAGAAAGAGTAAGAAGAATGTATGGGATACTAAGAAGGGGATTAGCATTAGGAGTAGAGAGGGGGAGGTAGGGTATAGAGGACCTTGCTAAAAAAGGAATTGAAGGGGTATATAGGAAGGTGTATCAAGACTGAAAGGCACATGCGATTTGAGTTTAAAGTGTCAAAGTTGAGTGCATGATGGTCTTAAAGAAGAACTGTAATACTTAATTATATTCCTCATAAAAGTAGATTTCCTTTTCACCAAAATGCAAGTAGGCAATTTTAACAGAGTGCATTTCAGCAAAGCAGGATCTCCTAAATGACAGCCGCCATCCAGGAAAACAGTAGCATCCTCCATAAAGCTGCAATATACAGAGTTACTACCCGAGTAGTAACAGTGTACTACAAAGCATACTTCCTAAGAAGATCTAAGAAAGTCCTTTTACAATGCTTTAGTCTGCAGAAGTATAATCATGAAAAAGGTCTGTGGATTCTGTCATTAGGCGTGTCTTAGACAATCAGGAATGGGGGAACTAACTAAAGCACTGCATTTCTTACTGGGTTAGCTTAGAACTAGTTGTACCATCTAATCTCAAACAAGGCAGAGAGGGAGGGTATTAGTAGCCCATAATATTTGCAGCTACTGAGTTAAAGAATGGCTGGAAACTTAATGGCCAAAGAGACAGGCACTTAGTTTTTAACAAGATGGCTTGAGTCCTTCCCTGAGACTAATGCACTTTACAGCACTGCTTGTGTTCCTTTTCCACACAGACAACTTCCACACGTGCAAAGATGGCTAAACACACACACACACACACACACACACGCACACGCACACACACACACACACACACACACACACACACACACACACACACACACACACACACACACACACAAAACAATAACAAGTTGAATCTACAGAATTATTATCTTGAAGAAAACCTTTGTCAAAGAGAAAAAATTTACTGCCATATAGATTAGTTGTGTAAAATCTTACCATAACCACAGATGTCCTTCTTTTCCATGTTGCAGTATTCTCACATGTGTGTTCCTCTGCCTTAGGCGACCTGAACATCCGGCTCATCTACCAAAGCTTAAGCCTGGTTGCTGTCAGGAACATGGGACGTCACACACAGGGCCATAAACCGTGGGCCATAAATGTGACGTCCGTATGCACAGATCTCAGAAATGACTGCCCAGTTGGACAATTGCCTAAGCATAAAGGAAGGATGCCATCCAGACAGGGAAAAGGTCTTTTAGGGGGATAGGAGGGAGGGAAGGAATATTGCAGCATGCCCAATACACTAATCATAGGTGACTCGATAGTGAGGCACACTGATGTCCCACTCACTAGGTTGAATAAGGAGAAGGTAACAGTCAGCTGTCTATCAGGTGCTAGAATCTGACACATAACACATGCAATCAGGTCACTCCACAACAAGTACAAGTATGACTCTGTCACTGTCCATGTTTGTGTGAATGACCTGAGACGCACTTCCCTGGACTGCATAAAAAGAGACAAGGAGGAGCTCTTGGATTATGTGGCCCAGGTGGGTATGACCCTAGCCCTGAGCAGCATCCTACCATTGCCCAGAATGATACCACAGTACAAGGAGAAAATGATTGACTTCAACAATTGGCTAAGTTTCTGGTGTCATTCTAAGGGTATCCAGTTTGTCTGCTTGGGATGACATGATTGACAGACTACGATGCTTTGCCAGAGATTGCCTGCATCTGTCAAGAGCTAAGGCTCTTGCCACCCCTTGAGTGTCTTTTTTAGGCGATGTTCCAAAGACCAAATTACCACCATAACAGCTATAAGTAAATGCAATCTGAGGGTAATGCTGCTTAATGCTAGAAATCTAAATCTCAAGATGCACTTGCTCGAAGCACTCCTCAAAATGGAGAACATCAACATTTGTGCTGTAACGGAGACCTGGTTTAAAGCAGCAGAAAGCACCCCTGCGCTACCAGGCTATAACTCATTCCACACCTTTCTGCCCCAGAACATGGATCGAAGCTCCAAAGGCAGCGGTGTCTCCATATTCATAAAAGATATGCACACCTCCAGACTAGTAGCCCAGCATAATGCATCTGAGATACTTCAGGTACAGCTAACATTGGGTAAGGCAGTGATTCAGGTCATAGCCTGCTATAGGTCCCCAACCATGTCCCAAGACTCTCACTCCATGTTCCTAAGCACCCTGGAAATTTTAGGATCCAACCCAACACTCTCATACTAAGTGACTTCAACTATCCCTCCATCAACTGGGAAAACTACTCATGCACCAATACACTGGCCCAATGCTTCCATGAATTCATCAATTCCAATACCTTGGACCAGCTCATTCTTACTCCCACTAGAGGAAGCAAGATCCTTGACCTGGTTATTACTAACAAGGGCAACCGTTGCTCTACACCAATAGTCAATTCCTCCCTGGTTAGATCCAACCACAAACTAATCACCATGGAAATCCACATCTCACTCACACCCCCTGAAAAGGTAACCACCGTGACAAACTTCTCCAAAGCTGACTTTGGGCTCCTAAAAACAGAGGTGGCTAACTTCACGGCACCCATGCCAATGGAAAATAGATACATGACTGCCAAATCATACACCAATGCACTGTACGAACACATACATAAATGCATGGAACTAGCCATACCCAACAGAACCAAGATGCTCTCCTCCAAAAAAAGGAAAGCAATCTGGTGGTTCCCTGCCATTAATAAACTCTACAATAGAAGGAAGAAACTGTTGCAGAAAAAGGTGAAGTCTCAAGACTGGAAACCCCCCCTCTATTAGCCTCAACAAAAAGTTGAGATCCTCCATCAAAACCTCTACAGCCAGCTATGAAGGCAGAATTGCAGCATACACTAAAAACAACCACAAAGCCTTCTATAGTTATATTAAGGATCTCCATGGCAATACCCAGGTTTGCTCTGAGTTACAGCACAATGGTACCTCTGATACTGAGCCAACAGATATTGTCAACATACTAGCCGACAGATTCAGTGCCAATCCCCCCCCTCCCAAAGGACCAATCACAATACCACAGAAATGCCAGGCATCCAGCATTACTGCAGCACAGGTTACAGCTGCATTGTCCAAGGCCAAGAATACAGCTTCCATGGGACCCGACAATATCACTGGATGTGTTCTACATGAACTACAAAGTGAACTGGCACCACATCTGTGTGCCCTGTTCAATCACAGCCTCACCTCAGGCTTTGTCCTACCAAATGGCGCACTGCTACAGTCATCCCTCTCCATAAAGGGGGAGTGACTACAGACCCTGGGAATTATTGTCCTATTAGCCTGATGAGTCTGATATGTAAGGCTATGGAGTGCATCATCATGGACCTAATTAACAAGGATATAGGGAATCTCCAAACTCTAGATCCCACTCAATCTGGTTTTGTGAAAGGTAGATCATGCCTCCTCAACCCTGTTGACTTCTTTGAGTCAGTCACTAGAGCTGTGCATGAGGGCAAGGCAGTTCATACAGCCTACCTCGATCTGCCCATGGCCTTTGATACCATTCCCCACACAGGAATTATTGATAAACTCACCAAACTAGGTATCAACCTCTATATCACTATGTGGGTTGCAAATTGGCTCGCAGATAGAACCCACGGTGTGAAAGTAGCGGACTCCAAGTCAGACTGCCGACCAGTCACAAGTGGAGTCCCACAGGGATCAGTCCTGGGTCCTTTCCTGTTTGGCATCTACTTCTCAGAAGTCCAGGCCAACATGGAGGGACTCTGGTTGACGAAGTTCACAGACGACTGCAATCTGGGAGCCATTATTAACTCCCCAAGTGATGTAGACATCCTACAGAAAGGCCTCACTGAGACCAATGACTGGTGTTGAAACCATGGCCTTAAGCTTAATGCCAAATAATGCATAGTCATCCCCTTTGGAAAAAACTCAGCTTCCACTAATTACCACATTGAAGGGAGCCCACTGAACACTGAAGGTGTTATACGAGATCTGGGGACACAGGTTAACAGCAACCTCTCCTTCGGCCACCACAATGTCACTGTGGTCAGAAAGTCCTTCTATGTGGCACATCTCATTACCAAGGGTTTTGCAACAAGGAAGAAAGAGGTCATCATCGCTCTCTACTCTTCCCTCATTAGGCCAATCATCAAGTATAATGCCCCATTTCACATGTAGCTCACTAGACCCATGCAACAGCTGGAGAAGCTACAAAAGTACCTCATGAAGAGGATCCTAGGCCTTAAATACATGTCCTACATGGACAGACTCAAAAAACTCCAGCTATTCTCTTTCTCATATCATCTACTAAGAGGCGATCTCTGCTTGATTTACAAAGTCATGTCTGACCCAGCTCCGTTAGAAATGCTACATCTAACGAAATCCCAATCCCTTCACACCACATGCTCCAGAGACCTCAACCTCATTACCACAATCAACAGAACATGCTGGGGGGACAGGTTCATAACCCAGAGACTGCCCATGCTCTGGAATAGACTTCCCATACATGTCAAGCAGAGCACCTCACTGGCCCTCTTCAAGAGAAAACTTGATGAGTGGATGGGAAATAGAAATTTCATCCCAGGGATCACTCCAGTGGCTCTACTTGTTAGTGGTACTAGGAACTAACGTTGGGTGGCACGATCCAGTGCACTTCTACCGGCTAAGCTTGTAAAGGTTCCAGGGCACTTAGCCTAGTACACACCTATGAAGCTATGAACCTAAGAGAAGGACATCTATGGTTATATTTAGATTTTACACAACTAATCTATGTCCTTTTATTCTCATGTTGCAATATTCTCACATGTGGGAAGAGTACCAAACCTCAAGCAGAGCAAAGGATGGAGGAAGAGGTAGCAGTCTCCAGGAATCCATGGAGGATAGCTTTTCCAAATCCTGCCCTGGCTCTGGAGATGTTATCCAATTTATAATACTTGGTGAAAGTGTGTACAGAAGACCATGTGGCTGCCTCCAGGATAGTGGCCATACCCAGGCCTTTGAGAATGGCCCCTGAAGAGGCCACTGCTTTAGTGGAGTGTGCTTTAACTGTGTGGGGTATCTCTCTACCATGGAAGGAGTAACAGAAGGATACAGTTTTGCATATCCAGGAGGACACTGTCTGTTTGGAAACAACTTTCCCTAGGGCCCTGGGCTGAAATGATACAAAGAGTTGGTTGGACTTTCTAATATCCTTGGTCTTTTCCAGATAGTGTCAGTTGCCTGTGAACATCAAGGGAATGGAGCACTCTCTCACTGTTATTCTATGGTGAAGGGAAGAAGGTGGGTAAATGGATATATTGGTAAAGGGACCGTTTGTTGACCACTTTGGGCATGAAGGAGGAGTTAGTATGAAGAGAAACACTGTCCCTGTGAAATATAGTGTAGGGTGGAGTAGCCACGAGTGCTTGCAGCTCAGCGACTCTCCTAGCTAAAGTAAGGGCTACTAACAAGACAGTCTTCTGGGAGGTAGACAAATGCCTGGATTTCTCTTTTCTCTTCAGAGAAGGAGTCTTGGAAATTGTTTGAGAAGCCAAAGGCCTAGTGTCCGGCGTCAGGCCTGTGGCCGAGAAGCCCTGTTCTGAAACTGAAGGTGGCTGTCCAGACAAGCCCGGTTCCCCCTCAACATTGGCGGAGGCTGACATTGCAGAAACCTCAGTGGATGTGTCAACTGCAGACGCTAGGATGGCTTTCGATATGGTACCTGCCAAAGTCGCCAGTTCTTCCGAACGTCCCTCAGCCCCTAGACCAGTAGCTGGCAGGATGTCCAACGTTGGAGGCACAGCAGAAACAGGCCTTGAAACCTTGGCCTTCTTTTTTGGTGGTTCCACCTTGATGGCAGGTTCAGTATCCATACCTACGGCCAGGTGTTTAAACTATTGGTTCTCCACAAACAATTTAAGGGCTACCAGATGACTGGGTAGGGTCTTACGGACAAATGACTGACAGATATTACATGTAGTATGGTCATAGGACTGGCCTAAGCAGAAAAGGCAGAGTTCATGTGTATCTTTTTTTGCAGAATTTGCTAACAGCACTTACATTTTCCCTTCGTATATGACATTGGCTATTAAAAGAGCAATAGCAACCTAAGTCTTTAAGAAAAATAAAGAAGATTCCCCAATGGAGTACTTACCGTATCATCTTCCGAAGAACGGAGTGGAAGAAGCAAGCTGACGTATGACTGCGGAAGAGAAGTTCTGAGGTCTGTGCATACAGCTGTCACATTTATGGCCCACGGTTTATGGCCCCATGTGTGACATCCCACGCACCTGACATCAAACAGGCTTAAGCTTTGGTAGATGAGCCAGACGTTCGCGTTGCCTGAGACGGAGGATCCCGCAACATGAGAATAGAAGGACATCTACTGTTATTAACTTGCTATGCTTACTTCTGATTTTAAAGAGGCAACACAAATAATTTACTCAGTTCTAATATTAACAATTGTATCTCATATAATTGAAATGATTATCTGACTCTAAAACCTTTGACGATTACTAAGTATAACAACATCACCATCAGCACTGCAAAACACAATTTTTTTTTTTTGCAAGGTGGAGGGTAAGCCTGTACTCTCTAAAATGGAAGCAAGCCTCTCATACCCCCAAACTGTATGCATACCAACTCTCTAATTACACAAATTCAGAGAACAGGGATTAAGTGAGGAAAATGCAACATTCACTTTTAGGCTCCTGTCTGAGTCTTGATGCCATGATAGGTTGTTGGTGATCTTTTAGGTTTGACATTCTGAACCTCCATCACTTATTTAAAGATAAACAATACAGCTCCTGATTTAAACATTTTAGGATATTCAGTTGCTAAGAAATATGACAATATTTCACTATGATGGAATAACCCATTTAAAGCCATCAAGAAATAAAAACATGTAAAACATACTCATTCATCACAAATAAGGGTCATGCTTGGAATGTACTTCCCTTGCTCCATAGAAAAGGAAACCTTTCTCAGCTCATGAGGAAAATTAAAGACATGGATGAAATAGGCATCCATGAGTGCACTTTTCCTTACACCTTTTCAAAGGTGTCTGCTACAGGAAAGTCATAAAAACATAGGCTTAAAGAAGACAAGTGATTGCAAGTAATAGAAGGAACAGAGGGTAAGATTCTAAAATACTGGAACAGAGCTGTAAAGACTTAATGCTGAAGGACAGTAGTTTCACTGTCACTGATAGTCTACATATATATTAATTCTAATGAGAGTGAAAAAAAGCCCACATAAAGCAACTGTATCAAACAATGCTGTGTACAACACTGATAGCAACAGCACATGAATGGTAGACATATACTGTGCTTATAGTGCTGCCGCAACCCAGCTGCTACTGAGCTATTGCAACATATAATGCCCTGTTAAGACAGTAACTTACTACAACAATCTGTGTGCCATACGCTGAACTGAATCATGACTGATGGAAAAGGGGTACGTTGACTAATTTTGCAACGGAATGAATTGAACATGGCAGTTAATAAATTAGTGAGTACATAAACATACAGGGGCACACTATACTGAACACATCTAGTGGGTAGTGTGGTGTGGACCAGTGTAAAAAATCATAGATCTCAAATGTAAATGAGCTGGAAGGACATCTGAGATTGTGTTTCAGCAAGTACAGTAGTAAAGGTGTGGAGTTTTAACACAACAGTTGGACAGCATCTCAACCACATGACTAATCATTATAGTTTATATGTATTTTTTATTAAAATTGCCAAATGACCATAGGATCAAAGGATCATAGCAGGTTACTAAGCTAATGACCCTGGGGCTCTATGAAGCCTAATAATCCTGAAAATCACTGAGCCACACCAAGTGTAGTCTCACAGTAGTTTATTAAATCCAGGTTAAAACATGTATTATGTGTATTATGTTCTGCAGGAGAGGTATTATGTGTAGCATGCTTGTGTTTGGGAGGTCTCTGGTGTTTATGTTTGTTTCTGATCAGGACCTCCACATATGTAGGTATGTGTGATGTAGGTTTGGGTGGAGTAGGAGGTCCATTTTCATTGGACTGCACTTTGCCATACGTTGTTAAATGCATATGTGTGGAGCTTTGCTATCTTTGGGAAAGGAAGTTGTCTCCTGGCAGAGAAAAGGGGTAAAGGGAAGCTGCCTACAGGAAGTGAAAACAACAACAGCACTGCAGATACAACTGAAAAATACAGTAGCATTGTACATGTTCAGAATTCCACTAAATGTCATGCAAGTCAAGTTTATGAAATACTTGATGGGCCTGTAAAGGTCAAGGGGTTATGATTTAAGGTCATATAAAGTGAAAGCTAAACTTTCCATCTTGTGCAGTTCAGCAATCTTTCCTTAAAGATCATGTGCAAACTGACAAAATCAAAATAGCCTGTTTTCAAAATACATTTCCTCAGTAGTTTAGGTTGGCTGTCTTTCTGTCATTTAAGTTTGCATTCTCATGCTTCTTTTTAAGGAAGATTTCTTCCAAAAAATGCCCTCCATACTTGTCCCCATTGATTACTCAGCAGTTAGTTCTGCTCCTTTGCTTACATGCTGACATCACATCGGGGTCAGCAGAGTCCATTACTTTGTCAATGAGAGGAGAAAAGACATACAGAGAGAGGTTTTGCAGATTGGGTCATATTAACTTGTATTTTTTTGTCTAATTTTCAGTTTTAAGGAGCATTACACATTGTAGGTTAATCTGATATTCAAACCCCCATGCATTCTGCATTCCTTTTATGTGGAAAACAAATGTGAAGGCCGCTTCTGTTTCAGACTCACGCAAGCACATCAAGTGCAGCACAGTGTCCATAATTCTTAACTGCCTCTGATTTTGCCTAATGTCACTCAATCTTACCTTTAATCTGTCCATGATATTTGTAGAACACCCCTGATTTTGTCTCGTATTTTTACCTTGTCTACCACTCATAAAACTTTGGATTTTCTAGCAAATCACTGAAGATTACAGTTGGACACTAATGTTAGATATTAGAATTTTATAGTTTATAGTTAATTCTGCCCAGAAAATGCATGCTGATACAAAATCCAAATGCAAATACATCATTAATGTGATATTTACGTATTTATAAAAAATAAATAAATAAATAAAACAGGAAAGAGACCCAGACTACTAATGCAGGAAAGATTGAACTTTGCATTATCAAAGCGATGTATGATGATGCAAATGCAGGAATTACTGCCTTTGTAAGTCAGTTGGAGAGCCAAAGTTTGTGAGCAGGAAATAACAGTAAAATGAAAAAGAATATCCTCTAATTTTGGATTTGCAGAACAGAATGCCATTCTGTCATCCCAGAAGAAACAAAGGGTGCAGATAAATGCAAAAAAAAGTTGCACATGATCTTTAAAGATAAACGCTGGTGCATATATAGCCATATTTTGTTTACAGTGAGACCATCTTGCTTATCAAAGCCATTTTAAGTTCTCTTAAAAAGGTTAACTTATTATGTTAATTTTATGTACTATGGCACCAGTGAACAAAGTTATAGTTTTCCTTCTTTACTAAATGATATAAAGCTAGGAGGACACTTTAGGGATAAAGTGCAGATTAGTTCTGAAGGAGACTCTACCCTTGTGAAAAACAAGGTATGGCCTGCCGCCTGACTGAAGAACAAGCATGTGGTTTAGAAATTCTTCTGGCTGAAGTACTGGCCACGAGCAAAAGTTTTCCAAGACAGAAATTTCAGGCCACAGAAGAAACTGTCTCAAAAGGAGGTTGAGTTAAGGCCTCCAGTGCTAAATATAGGTTCTAAGGCAGAGCAGGTTGTCTCACTAGTGGTCTAAGGAAAAAACTCCTCTTAAGAAAGCTTTGCACAATCTGTTTGATGCCAGCAAACAGGAGAATGGTTGGGGTGGAAATTAGAAAGCCAAATGTACCTTAAACATTGAGAGACTTGCACCTGCACCAAATAAAGTCACAAAAATATAAAATGTCATTGCTGACACTGCTGGAACTGGAGAAACGTAGGTGGGACAGAAGATCCGGAAATGGATCCAGAAACCAAGGTAGCTTCTTGAGATGAGGCCTTAGCAGACAGAAGCAAATTTGTTTGGGCCAGAAAGAAGTGGCCATCATCCTACCTACCTAATTAGGAACAAATCCCAAACCATCAGCCAACCCATCTTCAGAGCAGTTCGAAAAAAAAAGACCTTTATAACTACTGATTTCATCAATGCACTAAAATGCTGCAACTGGACTCCCCTAAAACAATTATCTCTAGACGAAACTATGGTATACTTCAACACAACCTTCCTAAAAATCTTAAACCAACATGCACCCTCCCGAACCATTAGAATAAAAACTAACTATGCCCCATGGCTAAGAAAAGACACCAACACTATAATGAAAGAGAGAGACAAGGCCTAGTTTCAATATAAAAAAAAACAAAACCACTACTTTGAGACAAAACTATCTACAGCTCTGGAACAAAGCCAAAAAACAAGTCAAACTAGACAAATCTAACTACCATAAAAGCCTACAAGAAAAATATGCTCACAACCCCAAAAAATCTGGAACACAATAAATGGTATACTGCACCCAAGAAAGGCCACTACACCAACTCCTGTGCTACCAAATAACCATGAAAACATTCCCACACAATTTAACAAATTCTTTACCGAAACAGTCCTGGCCCTTGCCAATGCCCAAAATAATAGTACTACCAGCCCCGCACCAATTAAGTACCCCAACCCACCCTAATATACAAAGCAATACCTCCAGTTTTCACCTTCACCCTGTGTCCACCAAGGTAATTTCTAAACTCCTTAAGAAACTTAAACCAACCACTCTAGCAACTCATAAGCTACCAGCAGACTTCCTTCAAATATCAGCTGAAGCTATAGCCTATCCAGCCTCCATTCTCATAAATAGATCTCTGTCAAAATGCCAAGTACCCACCTCATGGAAGACCTCACATATCATCCCACTGCACAAAGGAGGTAACTCCTTAGAGCTCACCAACTACAGCCCAGTAGCGATCCTATCACCTTTATCCAAAATATTAGAAAGAGTGGTTCATACTCAACTAATGCAATACCTCCAGAATAACAACCTACTCTCCATATCCCAGCGTGGTTTTAGACCTTTCCATAGCACCACAACAGCACTACTATCTTTCACCAACATAGTTAACCACCACAGAAACAAGGGTCTATCTGTTTATTCCATAATCTTAGACTTATAAAAAGCCTTTGACATAGTAAACTATAGTATGCTTCTTGAAACTCTATCCAGCCTAAATATAAGTCCCTCATCTATATCATGGTTCAACAGCTACTTATCAGATTGACAGCAAGCAGTCCTATGGCAGGACCAATTGTCCCCCCTCCCACCAGTAACCATAGAAGTCCCTCAAGGGTCCATCATCATCCCTCTGCTGTTCTCTCTATTTACTAACCAGATCTCTTCATCCTCACCCACTGCCTCAGTAGTACAATGTGCAGATGACACCACCCTTATATGTGCCATCTCCACCCTAAGTGAACTACAAACCCTAACCCAAAACAACTTCACCCTAGCCGAAACTTGGTTCACTAACATCAAACGTCTTCTTAATCCCAAATAAAACAAGCTAATTATTTTTGGCCCAGGCAGATCTCCTCCCCTAAGCAATTATTTCACCATCAATTCCAAAGAAAACATTCAAATCAGTCCAACCACACTCACCAAACTACTAGGCATACAAATAGACAATAACCTGAAATTCGACATCCACATAGCACAAACCATCAAGAAAGTTAATAAAAAGCTAGACCTTCTCTACAGGAACAAACAGTTTATGACTAAACATACCAAAGCAACCATCTCTAGGACTCATCTCCTATCCATCCTCCTCTATGCCTCTCCCATCTTGACTAATCTCCACCAAACCGCTCTAAATAAAATGGAATCCTGCTATAATAAGATTGCCAAGTTTGCTACTGAAGCCTCATATAGGTCCCACCACTGTCTATCCCTAAAATAGCTCAATTGGCTTGAGTTGCCTCACATACTTCTACTCAATCAACTCTCTATAGCACACAAGCTCTACTACCTCCCTGAGTTAACCCTAGCACTTCAGCATTTACTTCAGCCCTACATTCCCACTAGAGCCTTAAGATATAGCAACCAGAACCTCATAACTGTCATCCAACATAAAAACGATGCTGGTAAATCACTCTTTTCCAGCACCATTGCCAAAACCTGAAACATACTACTAATCCAAATAACTTCTACTACCTCCCTTAATCATTTCAAAAAACTCCTTAAAACCCACTACTTAAGTAACTGGCTATGCTCATGCCACTCCCCAGGTTAATCCATACCAAGTGAATTGTTTCACATGTTCAGCTAAGTATAAGCAGATGTGCCCTAAAAGGTTGTAAACCCATTGATATATACCTTACAAACCTATAACTAAAGAAAAACTTTGTTTTAAGTTTACTATGTACCTCAATGTTTTACTATGTATCTCACAGTTTACTATGTACCTCAAAGATTGCCTACTGGACTGTCTAACTAGAATTGTTAACTATTTGTATGCTACACTTTCTTTTCTTTCATGTACTGTATTACATTGTACTGTGGAGCTTTTCTCCTTGGGCCTCCACTGAAAATGGACCTGTGTCCAGTCGGACTTTCCCGGTAAACAAATGTAAAATAAAAATAAAAAAATAAAAATAAAAAGTATTGTTCTGCATGACAGAGCGTTTTGTAAAAATGTTGGTATCAGAGCAACTTATGGGTAAGCAGATAGAATCCTAGGAGGCCATAATAATAATAATAAAAAGGTCTATTTGCTAACTAGGTAGGCCCACTGGACACACACAATCCCGTCTCAAGGGCAACCTGGGAACAATGTCTGGTTAAGTGGCTTGCTCAAAGCCACACAGTATTCAAATGAGGGCTGAGGGAATTAAATCCTGTACCACAGGAACTATAGCTAACAGCTTTAACCTCTGTGACAAGATGGTATCAAAAGAAAGAAAACCACACCAAGTCCAAAAATAAGGTTAGCGCTTTCGTTTACTGATTAAGCAAACTTCTTCAGACAACTGACATTACAAAAATTGTAAGTAAGTGTGCCTCACTTTTTCCAAAACCAAAAATCTGAATTCATGTGAGGGATAACAATTAATGTGTCTAGCCAGAGCATTATTCAGATTCAATTTCCCAATTGCATAAATATGCTCATAAATCCTGGTCTTTAATGGTCTCTCAGTACGACCCACAATAAAGGCTGGACAACAACTGCATAACCCTAAGTAAACAACCCCTTTGGTATTGCAATTAAATTTACCCCTAATGTGGAATTTTTTATTTCCAATGTTAATATGATTTGTAACTTTAATGTATTTACACCATCTACACACCTCACATTTGGACATTCCACAATGGGGGCCATACACTTTTGGTGGGCCCCTTTCAAGGATCATTTTTAAATTCTTACCTCTCCTAAACACAAACTGAGGTGACTCACTTAAGTTATTTTTGATAAGGGTGTCATCCGCAAGGAAACACCAGTTCTTATTAATAATTGATTTTAAAAAGTGTGCATCAACAGAAAAGGTAGTAATAAAACTTATTTTAGTACCTTCATTCACCAATGAGTCTGTGATTAATTCAAACTCACTCTCTTGTAGGGAACTGATGTTCATATTCAAATGGTCACCATCATCCAAATCCTGACCTAGCCCTTCCATAGAAGATAGCAATGGTTTAAGGGAACCCGCTAAACGCTTCTTGTGTACTTTCTTGATGAGGTCGTCCACTAAAAAGTGGAAAACATTTTGGATAATGAAAGGGGAGGTCCAATGGATTTGAAATTGGATGAGAAAGAATTGATTTGGCAAGTGAAATTAAATACACTCACGCCCCCGGGTTTGAATGACGCTGTTTCCTTTAAAAGTATTTTGAAATTGAGGGCTTTGACAAGATAACACAATGTTTTAACATAATTATATATTTATTTAGTGATTTATTGGAAGTATACATTTATATATATATTTTTGTTATTAGGATTTATTTATATAATATATATGTATTTTTATGGTTTATCATTCTATTTTGATAAATGTGAAAGTATGTTGGGTATATGGGTTCTTTAAATGGAGGCCTGGTTTTTGAATTGTATTGTGATGTCATGACATGATAATTTATTTAAGCTGTGAATTTTTGCAATGTCAGTTGTATGAAGAAGTTTGCTTAATCAGTAAATGAAAGCGCTAACCTTATTTTTGGACTTGGTGTGGTTTTCTTTCTTTTTATCCAGTTTTTAGATTTTGTTTTTTCGGTTTGATTACAAGATGGTATCAAGCAGAAGTATGTGCTGCACTTTGTGCTGGGTGGAGATGCAGAGACATCACAGTACGGTTGGCCCCAGTGGCTTAAAATGGTCTGAGACACCACTGGATTGGGAGATCAATCGTTAATCACAAGGATCATTCTGCTGAGCCTGTCCACAATCCAGTTAGATTTTCTGGGAATATGCATTGTGACAAGGACCTGATCCCTCCCTGCTTGTTGATGCAGAATACCACCACCACCGCCATTTTGTTGGCCTGAATGGAGCTCACACACAGCTGGAGGAAACCTTGGAGCTCCTGCAACATCAGGAGAACCGCCCTCATCGCTAAGATACTAATGTGAAGATTGGCCTTCTGAGCATTCCAAAATCCTTGGACCAAGGAGGAGGAGGAGGCATCTGTAGTGACTACTATGAGCTTTTCTCCCCAGGGTCTCAGCTGAAATGTAAACCCATTTCTCAGTTGGGCTTTCCCAGTAATCAAATGTCAAATAAATAAATACTGCTGCTGTCAGAGGACGGAATATGAATGATCTTCCTGCTTGGATAAGAGGGGAAGAGATCCACCAAAGTAATAACAATAACCACTAAAACCAAAGCAAAGCCTTAACTGAACTGAAAACAAAATAAAAATAAAAAATGGACCACACCAGTGGTAAAGTCAGCATAGCACTTTAATAAACGTACTTCTCAACAAAAATAAAAATACAAATGACTAAGCACTTTCAGCCAATCTTTGTTAGAGCTCCTTCAGAGTCAAAATCACAGAATAAAACTTCTTCCTTTTATAGTACCTAATTAATTAGTACAATTTCCTGTCTCTAAATTATATATATGCTTATCAACCAATGTTACAAAACGTTTTTAAAATTGAAAAATAATAAAGTGTGACAAAATACCTTGAAGTATAATGCTGAAATAGTAAAATAACAACAAATAATTAAATAATAGGCTGCAAACCTGCACTAAAAAATGTGTACATTGTGAGCCACAACAATAAACAACAAAATGTAACTATATCTTAAACCATCAAACTAAGTATGGGAGCTATTGATATGCCATCATTTAGACCTGGCTCATGCTCTGCATTTAGTCTAAATTGCCATTTGGTTTCTCTAACCACAACCTCTAAATATACATTCCCCCTCTTTCTTTATGATAAACCCTATTACAAAAAATACGAATCTTTTAAAATTCTTACATAGTGTACTATGCAAATACAATGCACTACTTGTCTTTTTGTTTTTGATGTCACTCACATGTTCCATAACTCTATCCCTCAATCTTCTAATCGTCTTCCCCACATAAAACCCAGTACATACTGTACAAGTTGCAACATAAACTAATTTCATAATGTTGTAAATACATCGCACTGGACATCTTAAAGTTCTCTCATATCCTTCTATAGTAACGTAGGGCCCTTTCGTTTATAAACCTACAAGCTTTACAGGCTACACACTTAGACATTTTAGAATTGTGATATTTGTTTATGTTCATATCATTGCACTCAAAAATATTCTTAAGATTCTTACCTCTACTATAACCTATTTTAGGTTTTGAACCAAGTTTGTTTTTCAAGGTCATATCAAAACTACTTTTTAATATAATATTTACCAAGTGAGGTGTATCCTCATTGTATTGCATAACCATTACATCATTGCCAAAAGAGTTCTCAGACTTGTCATAAGTGAAGGTCGTTCGTGATTTCAATATTGAAGCGAACGTTGTGTCCCTCTTTTCCAAAACTTCACATCTAATTTTAATAATACTTTCACAGGATAACCTCTGTTTTTAAGCATTCCTTTTAACTTATACATTTCTTGCCTAAAATCCTCTTCTTCACTTACTAACCTACTAAGCCTGACCATTTGCCCCTTTGCCGCTCTCCTTTTTTGATGGAGGGGATGACAACTCTGGTACTGCAACAGCATGTTCGAATACGTGTCTTTTCTATAAATGGTAGATGTTAAGGTTTCTCCGCTTTCCCCACCTTTTCTAAGAAGAATGTCAAAAAAATCAATTTGTTTCTTATTATATCTAGAAGTAAATGTCAAAAAAGTGGTGGATTCCATTTATGTAATCAATAAATGCTTTTATTTCGTCTGGTTCACCTTTCCATAAAATAAGAATATCATCTAAAAATTATAAAAATAAGCCCATTTTGTTAAAAAATAGGGAAGGGAAAACAAACCTTTTCTCCCACTCAAGTAGCACCAAGATGGCAAATATAGGGGAGCACTTAGCCCCCATTGCAACACCTGCTGTCTGACGAAAATATTCACCTTCAAAGTGTAGAAAGTTATTACTTAATACAATATCCATAAGTTCAACCAACAGGTTAATTTTATTACTACTCAAGTTACTAAGGTTTGTCAGGCTACTACAAAACAATTCCAGGCCTATGTTGTGAGGCATAACATAAAATAAGTTTACAACATCTATTGTCAAAAAAACAAAACCTTCAAAGTTACTGATTTCCCTCAATCTTTCTAAACAGTGCCATGAGTCCCTCAAAATGTGAGGGGTCTGTCTAATACACTTTTAGAATATCTATGTACATGGCTAGGGGTTCAGTTTTTGACCCCCTCACGGCCACTATGGGTCTAAAAGTTGGGTTGGTCTGACACTTATGTATTTTTAGAATTCCAAAAATCACAGGTATGGTAGGAGATTCAACCATTAGAAAATCAAGTTCTTCACCATCAATAGAACCTTGTGTAAAGGCATCATATAAATCTATATCTATTTTCATATACACCCTGTTCATTTCATTTTGATATACTTTTTCATATGTTGTATTGTCATTGAGTATTTCAAACATTTTACTAATTGATCTTTGACATAATAACCACCCCACCCCCTTGTCTGGTTTTATAAATCTAATGTTCTTTTCTTTTTTTTTTTATCTCGTTCAGTATTAATCTTTCTTCCTTCCATAAATTGTCGACAATAGGTTGTCTATCAACCAAAAATTCCCTAAGTTCAGTCTCACAACCCTTTTCAAAATTGTACACATTCACATTGTAAGACGGAATAAATGTGCTTTTACATTTCAATGATAAATGGCCATGTGTTATAGAAGGTTGGCCAAAAACTAACCTTAAATTTAATTTTCTTGTAAATAACTGAAAATTAACCATAACAGTAGCAATATCTGTTCTAAATGAAGTCACAAATGTAAAACCGTTTTTCAATAAATCAAAATATACACTAGTAAGTTTTAAATTGCTAAAAGTATATATTGTAAAATCATTTTTCTGAAAGTATATCAAGCACAGTGTCCCAATTCAATAAAATTTCATCATCAACATTGTCATCGAGATTATTTGTCAGTGCATCACATTGTTTTTCACCTTCCATCCTTTCCTCTGATAATAACCGATGTTCACATTCCCCCTCTGCTGTTGCCCTTGTTGATTCCTGAGGTGTTCTGATCGTCTCGGTTCTGGGGGGTTTCTGTAAAAAACTTCATGTCTATAAACATTGCCATCTCTAGATTTGTTACCATTGCTACTTCTAACCACATTTTCGTTCCCTCTGTTTGCCGGGTTGTTTTTATTGTTCCCTTCTAATAACAACTCCTTTGAGGGGAACACCCTGTTGTTAGCATAATCCAATAAATCTCTTTGCAATTTCCATTGCTTTCTGACAATGCCCTCCTTAACAAAAGTGTTTAAATCACTGAGTACTCTTATCGTAACTTTGCTTATACTGTGCAAACAACAAGTCTTTACTAATACTCCCATTAAGTTCAATAATGTCATTCTTCAGATTTTTTAGCTTTAAGTCATTGTCCTTTATTATAATACCCACTATTTCTAGTCCAGTTTTATTGTAAAGGTCTGTGAGTTCATAAAAAGCTGCCATTCCCTCATCTATACCGTTAGGCAGCTTGCACACCTGCAACCCCTTCGGAACCTGTTTTAGTGATAGAGATTTTTCTAAAAGCGCATTGTCCATTTGTAAGATCTGTATTTCCTACACATTTCTTCAAAGTGCTGGATTTGCTCATTCAATGGTCCATAAACAGTCACTTCCTGTTCTTGTTCCTGTGCAAGAAAATTCAGGATGGGAGCAGTGAACCAATCCATTAATCCAACTGAACCAGATGGTTTCTGGTTCACTGTTTGACTTATCCCTCAGTCCAGGTCCAATAAACGAGTATGTAGTGTTAGATTTTCAAAATCAGGAGAATTGAGGTTAAAATTAGTGTTCTTCAAGGATCTTTCCTCGTTAATGTTTGCAGCCAGTTTACAACCTAATTCTGTTAGTAATTTTACTAAACTCTCCATTCCTGTTCACCCACGCAATGAACAGCATAGTAATTTGATCACAAACACAGTCCAAAAAGTTGTACCAATGCACAACAAAACATTGGCAAGCCACAACAACCAATAACCACTAAAACCAAGGCAAAGCCTTAACTGAACTGATCTTCTTCTTCTTTCAGCTTTTTCCTGGTTAGGGGTCACCACAGCAGATCATCTGTCCGCTCATGATTGACAGTGGAGTTTTACTATGTCGAGTTGCCAGCCTGGCACCCAACCTTCCACAGAAGGCACAAACACGCATGCACTCACGCCTAGGGCCAATTTAGAGTGTCCAACCCACCTACAGCATTTCTTTGGGATGTGGGAGGAAACCGGAGCACCCGGAGGAAACCCACGCAACCACAGGGAGGACATGCAGACTCCACACAGAAGGCACTCCAGCCGAGGATCGAACCGGAGATCCTCTTGCTGTTAGGCGTCAAGGCTAATTGCTGCACCACCGCGGCCGCCCCCTTAATTGATAACAAAATAAAAATAAAAAATGGACCACACAAGTGGTAAAGCTGGCTTAGCACTTTAATAAATGTACTTCACAACAAAAATAAAAATACAAATGACTAAGCATTTTCACCCAAACTCTGTTAGGGCTTCTTCAGAGTCAAAATCACAAAATAAAACCTCTTCCTTTTATAGTGCCTAATTAATTAGTACAACATCCTGTCTCTAAATTAATTAATTAATATATATATATATATATATATATATATATATATATATATATATATGCTTAACAATCAACCAATGTTAAAAAAACTTTTTTTAAATTGAAAAATAATAAAGTGTGACAAAATACCTTGAAGTATAATTCTGAAATAGCAAAATAACAACAGGTAATTAAATAAAAGGCTGCAAACCTACAAGAGATCTACCAAAGTAGATGATTCCTGCAAGTGCTTGTTAGAATGATGGATTGCTTATCTAAGACTGTGAGTCAATTGAGACCACTGATTCCATTGTAACCACTATAACACACTCATGTGATATCGAGCAAACTGACCTATCAGAATACAAGAAGCCATGAGACCCAGGACTCGAAATGACCTATCAGAATACAAGAAGCCTGAGACCCAGGACTCAAAGGACCAAATAAGCTAGAAGACTTTCACACTGCAGAAGATATTGTATTGCCTTGCATACAGCATATATTCTATCTGTGAGTAACGATATTACATGGCGAACCATACCCAGACGGCTGCAGATAAACTGAATTGTCTGTGCCGGTTCTAGTAGTGACTCTTCAGTATTGATTTTGATACCCAAATATAGACAAATCCAGAAAAGGTAATCCCTGGCTCTCCATAAGGATTCCACTCTTGTGGCAACCAGATCCCAATCATCCAAGTGCAAGAATACCCTGGTTCCTTGAAATCAAAGACGGATTACAATTATGGCCATGCACTTGATGGACACCCATTTGACTTTGGTGACACTAAAGGGCAAGGCCCTGAATGGATAGTCACAGCTCCTCTTAGAAGTGAGGAAACTTCATCAATGTTGGAGCTATCTTGAAATGCAAATAAGCATCCTTGAGGTCCAAAGAACATATCCAGTAATTTTTCTGGAGGCATGGCAGAATCAACTGCACTGTGACCATTCTGAATTGGGACTTTCTTACAAACATTTTTAGGTAACATAGGTCCAAGTTTGGCATGAAGTCCAGACATCTGGTATGGTTCTCAGATAAGCAGCAGCTATTCTTCATGTGTCTGTTGGCACATTATAAAAGAAGTTAAATTAATCAGTGATTCACCCCTAATCTTACAAAAGTACTTGATTTATTTCAAAGGTTAGCAATTTAGTGTAACAATTGATGTGAAGTAAGAAAAAAGGATTGCTTACCAAAAAGAAGATTGCAGATAATCCTTCAGATCTGGGCAACTTGCACTCTGGAATGATGGATCAGGAAACCAGAGAGATCCCTAAGAAGAAAAGGAATGGGCCACCCTTTCAGAGGTGTTGAATGAAATTCTAAGATAAACACAACAACAGAAAAATTTATGGAGGAAACTAAGGTTTGGCATCAGGAAATACAGCCTGTGCTTAGCAGTCATGTCGATGCCATTCAGGACACCATACAAGAAACTGACCAGCACAGGCTATGAGCTAATGCATCAGAAGTCCTATTAAATGTGGTGGAAAAACTGCTAAGAAATCAATAAAATGTAATGAAGGGGCTAGAATGACATGACTGCAGTACATTTATGTGTAGAAAAGTTGGAGGATGGACTTCTCTACCACAGACTGCAGCAGATAATGGTAAGATTTGAAACTTATAGGATCATAGAAGCAGTTTTTTCTAAATGGTGTAAGCCAGGTTGAATTGGTTCTGTGGATCAGCAAGAGACTATGTGGAAAAAGGGTTTATATTGAATGTTCGAACATTCAGAATTCCGAATCTCATATGGTCGACACCATATGATCAGATTTTGAATGCTCAAATGTTGTAACGGAGAGCTCTGTAAGGGAAGATTTCCCTTTTCTGCACTGTAGTGTGATCTTGGAGTTGGTATATTTAAAGAGCGGGGGGTGGGGGGTGCAGGGGTGCTTGTTCCCCTGCTTAAAACCTTCAGGTAGGTGTTTTGTGTATTTTTTTTTTATTAGATATTCAGAGTTTTGAAAGTTCCATCACATGGTGTCGACCATATGAGAGTCGAACTTTCAAATGTTCAATTATCTAATTTAAAACCATGGAAAAAGATTACTCTGTAGCTACGCAAGAGGAGCATGTCTCATTTCTTCTTACCATATGTACAGTGAAGGAGTTGGGGATAAAAGTAAAATTGATATATCTTGCCACTTGGAAACTCTTCTTTTTCATGGGAATATAGACTACAACAAATCCAAATGAAGTTGTGAAATGACTTCAGGATGCCAAAAATACTCCAAATGCATCATCTTCTGATGTGGGAGACCTGCAGAAAGACCAATTCCAGTAATCAAACTCCATCTGAGGAAGCAGCTAATCAGCTGGAGTGAAGCGGCCTATTTCTATTATTTAACAATTACTATGAATTGAAAGAGAAAGTAGATATAGTGAGACAACTTTTGTAAGAAAAGCAAAGATCAACAGAAAGGGAAATTTGATGGGGTAAGGAACTGGATGGGAGACTTGGTTTATGTTATTTTCTTGACTATTATGGAACTATGAAGAAGTGGTGACTATCTCAGGTAAATGGACTCAAAAATACTTAGATAATACCTCTGGTTCCCTCCTCTACCTTTTTTTCTCCCCTGTCCCCCTCCCAATATAAAAAGGAGAGGATTAAAGCTAAACTGGACACTATAAACACACATGAACGCTTATCAGCCCATAAAACTTTTATCGCATAAGAAAAACTGTGAAATGTATTAGCAAGAGGTGCACTTGAAAGGAGTAAATAAAGGTAGTGCATACTAAATATTGTGGGATAATGAGAAGGGTCTATATCACCTTATCGAAAGCTGATAAGGGCAACACTTTTTGACGGACCCCTAAACGTCGACCGTACTAAATAGCGATGACATGGAAAAGCAATTTTTTTTCTCAGGGAAAAAAATTGCTGGGCCGTTCTCGGGAGTTTGCCATTTCCTCCACTGTGGTACAATCTCACAGTTGGTATATTTAGGTAGGGGTGTGTGGGGGCACAGCCCCCCATTTTTTGCAGAACAGAGATTTTTTTCCCCTGGGAAATAAATCGCTGTTCTGTGTAGTCGCTATTTAGTGCGTTCAATGTTTGGGGGTCGATCAAAGAGCATTCACTCTTATCAGCTTTCGATAAGGTAATATACACCCTACTGAGAACTTTGGGGGGGGCTTATTTTTGTTATGAGCCAATGGCTCTGATGCACATAATCTCCATTTATTTATTTATTTTTTTTGTTTGTGGATGCAGAGAACTGGCTTAGCCAGCTATGGAAAAAAAGACTATGGAGGGGCATAAAATATATTGAAATGATTAGCATTTAAATAAGGAACTTGAAAAGTGATAACCTGTGCAATGTTTAGCGGACTATGCTGAAAGGTTTTTGCTAGTTAAGTGATGTCACAACATGGCACTGTTGTCTATGACTCATAATAAGCAGCGATTTGAAAGATAGATCTGAAATTGGAATAATACTACTCGTGCCATGGAAGGACTGGACTATATTTTGTGCAAAGTTATAATGTGGTTTGTTTTATCATGCTATGCGTTGAATTACTGCTGTGGACTGACAATACAACACAAGTTATATCAGGAAGGAATTTTATAAATGAGATCAAAAGGGTAACCACCAGTGCTGCTGGATGAACAGATCAGGTACGTATACAGATACCATGGATACTATAAGGCTGGATTTTCCAGTTAGATAACACCTTTGCTAGGATTTTACAATTAAAATAGGTATCACTGCATTTTTGATAGAAATTATAAAGTAAAGAAGAGTAATTTAGACATATAGAATAAAACAGCTTTCAATTTTTAAATGGAATGTAAATGGTTTAACTTGCTTGGGAAAGAAGAAGAGGATTTTGGGGGGGTGGGGTGACTGAGAAAAAATAAAAGTGTAAATTGTGGTACTCCAAGAACATATTTTTCTGGAACACAAGAAGATGAGGCCTGAAATTAACAGTAGACTATCTATAAGGGAGCTAGAAGGAGGAGTACCCTAATACTAGTGAATAATTATTGCCATTGAAAACACTGAGCACAGTATCGGACAAATATGGGCAATATGCAGAAGTTATAGGACATTTATATGGTCAGTGTCTAACTATATTATCTAGCTATCTCCTGCCTAGATCTAAACATAAGTGAATTAAGGACATAAAAGCTGAAAATGTGAGAGTGGGTGAGGAAATACTATGTATTATAGGGGTCTGGAACCAAGTGCACTCTAAAACAGACTATTAAGTAGGACGCTACAGAGAGACAAATAACTAAAGTGGAAAAGTCAACATAAGCTCTATTATCCAATCTGGGGATGATAGATATATGGCATTCAGAGGCAACGAAGGTCAAGGGGGAGGGATACACCCATTATATAGCTAAAAGTAATGGTTGAACTAGAATAGATAAATGTTTTATCCTAAATGAATTTAAAACATATAAACAAGAAGTAATGGTTAGTTCTATTACAATTGCTGATCATGCCCAATCAGCATTTAGGCTGGATATTCATGAATCACCTAGGTTAACCAGACATTGGTGCTTTGACAACTACAGACTAGAATCTGAACATAATTCTACATGGCTTAAAAGTGTTCTTCAGGAAACTCAAGTCAAAATTGGGGAAATAAATGTATAGAGTTGGGAATGTTATACAAAAGAGGTAGCCACAATAATAAGGCAGGAAGAGTTACAGCAAATTAGGAGGAATAGGAAGAAATATTGCAAACTAAACCAACAAATTAGAAGTCTACAGCTTACAGGGAAGAACAGAATGGAAAGCGGGAATGAACAGTTAAAGAATCTCATCCAGGAATACCACACAATATAGTATATACATTTGTTAAAATAGAGAAATACAGTACAGGGAATATATTGTACAAATAATGTTAGGTCGTAAAAAACACTTGCAATGAGACTTCAACAACAAAGTCATAAAAGATCAATATACCAATTACATGAAACTCTGACTCTAAGATTACAAAAGAGAGATCCCAGTTAGTTATTTTACAGGATTACATAAAATACATAATGAGAACAAAGTCAATGGGGAGCATAAGTACATAGTTATTATTCAAGGTTAATTTTCTGGCAAAGAATGAAACAGAGGAGTTAAGTAAAGACATTTCAGAACAGGAGATAAAAGATATAGTATGGCAAAAGCCTATACAGAAATCATCAGGAATCAACAGTATTACAGGAAAGGTATGGAGACTTATTTAAGGAAAAATAGTCCAAATTTGGAAAAAGTCTACTTAATCAAATTACCTGAACCCAGCAAATTCCCACTTCCTGGAAAAAAAGCCGAAATTACATAATTTTACAACAAAGATAAAACCCACACCACCCTACATCTTTACAGACCCATTTCAGCATTAAATCATGATTATAAAGTATTCATGGCTATCCTAACAGTTAGAATGACTAAAGTTTTCCCTTAGTTAATAGATTTAGACTAGACTAGGTTTATATCAACAAGAAGAACAGCAGATAATTTAATCTAAACTCTTTTGATATTGCAATATACTAACCAACAGAAAAAATAAAAACTTAAATGATCTTTGCCCTATATTTGAAAAAGTTTATTTAATGTAATGACAGAAATGTACTTCCCACAACACTTATTATGTCTACTGAGTGCTATTTATAGTGACTGTCAGGCAACAGAAAAATTAGAGCTATCCTTTTGGACAATTTTCTATTTTCCAGAGAACTAGGTAGAGGAACCCCCCCCTTTCACCATTATTATTTGCCCTTTTCTTAGAACCAGTAGCAAAAATTATAAGGGATTCAGATATAACGGGATATAAATGGGGAAATTTAAATTTAAAAATAGCTGTGTTTGTTGATGACATCCTTCTGACCTTAACTCAACCTTATGTGGATTTACTAAAACTGTCTTATCTTGCATGAATATGGCCAGGTGTCAAGATATAAAATCAACATATATAAACCACAAGTAACAGGGTCAAATGTAGCTGAAGTGCTGCAATTAAAACATCAATATCCAGAACTTTGGAAGCAAGATTGCCTTAAATATCTGAGAATTTACTTGGTAAGCACATGGGAAAATTTGTATAGCTTGGCAAATAATCCTATAATTTAACGGGTTCAAAGCAGTTTAAAGAAATGGTCATATAAATCTGGGGTTCAACCAGAGGAAGCAAGTCATAAAATAGCATGTCATATCTCATGCTGTATACACAGGGCATGCCTTTTGTTCTCAGATCAAAGAAAAAGATTTGTCTAAATTAAATTAATTAAATAAAAAGTTTATGTGGTAAGGCACATAGCCAGGATAGCATAGGATTATTTGCTATTACCCAAAGAACTATGGGGCCTAGCAATTCCAGATTTAAGACATTATTGTAAAGCTATGATTTTATCATTTTATACTAGATATCAGAATGATTGTTATAGGGCAAAATGGAAAGACATGATAATGGTGGAGAACCCTGAAATTCAGCATATCGAGGTAGTAGATTTGTTTTGGGGAGTAAAAAGAACATTTGTGTAAGTAAACTTACAATAGCAGTAGATGTTCAAATGATCACTGCTGAAGTGGCCTTAGCTATATGGGTCATTTTTTTTGCCAAGGATATAACAGTCAGACAGTTTATAAACCTTCAGGGCACCTTCTACACACACAAACCATTAGTCAGCTCGAGCTGAGCTAACTAAAAAGACAGGTTTGGATGCCAAGCTCTTCAAAGCTTTCATGCCAACAGTGAGAGGGAAGGTGAGCCATGAAAGAACACTGCTAGCAACAATAAAAAAATAAGAATTTATACCTTGGCATAAGCAACACACCAAATAAAACAGGGGGGTGGAGAGCGGCCGTGGCTACTGCAGCAGTGATAATTCAAATATCTACCATTAGGTAAGTTTATTTCCTCCACTGTACTATATTCGTCACAAAGTAGCATTAGCTATATGGGTAAATTATCCTAGCTTACTACATTTGGGAGATGGAGGGAGAAGAGTCGTCCAGGAGCTGCTGGAGAATGGTCCTAGCAAAGCCTGATCTAGACCTGCAGAGGAAATCAAGCTTATAGTGCTTTGTAGAAGTATGCACAGACGACCAAATTGCTGCTTCTAGAATACTTCTAGAATCAAACCCTTCCCAAAAAGCGATACATGAAGGCCCTGGTAGAATGTGCCTTGATCCTGTTTAGAATATTTTTGTTGTGGTGAGTATAACAAAAGGTAATAGTTTTAGTCAACCACTTAGAAAAAGTCTGCTTTGACAAAGTCTGTCCCTTCTTACCATCACAAGAAATGAACAATTGATCTGTAGATCTGAAAGATTTAGTCCTGTCAATATACTACCTGAATTGTCTGTCAAAATTCAAGGTACAGAGTATCCTTTCTCCTTTATTTTTCAGTTCAAGAAAGAAAATGGGGAGAAGGATAGTTTGGCTTAAAGTAAATTCAGATACCACTTAAGGCATAAAATAAGGATTAGTTCTCAAAGAACCCCTGTCCCTGTGGAAAACAAGATAAGGTTGACTCACCATAAAAGTTTGCAACTCATATACCCTACTTGCATAGGTCAGAATAATCAGTAAAACTGTTTTCCATGTTAAGAATCTCGAAGCCAGGTTGGCTGGTTCAAATGAAGCCAAGTGTTAGCTTTGCTAACACAAAATTAAGATCCCAAGGAGGGGCCACCAGTTTTCTTGGAGGCCCCTTATGTAAAATCCCTTTCAAAAACATTTTAACATGAGAAACCATTGAAAGAAGAAGATCAATGAGCAGACATACTGAAATGGCCAATAAATTAACCTTGATAGAGGAGTAATAATGACCATAGGACAATAACTCACACAAATACTGTAAAACCAGAGAACAGCTAGCCCTGAATGGGTACTGGTTATATTGCTGGCACCAACTAGAAAACTTTTTCCATTTGCTAATATATGATTTACTAGTATCAGACTTTATTCACTCCATTAGTACTTGCTACATGCCCTCAATAAACTGGGGCCTAAAGGGATTTAAGACCTATCATCCAGGCAATCAACTGAACTTGATTAAAGTTGGGGTGTGTATCAAACACCCCCTGATCTTGTGTGAGTAGATCCATTCTCTGAGGAAGCATGTGGTAATTGCTCCTGGCCATTTCCAAAAGAAGAGAGTACTGTTGTTACCTGGTCCAGAAGGGAGTCGCCACAATTATCTTGGGGAATTCCTTCTGAATCTTTAGAAGTACCTTGGATATCAGTGGAAAGGGTGGAAAAGCATATGGGAACATTCCTGTTCAAGGAAAAGAAAAGGCATCTGCCTTCCCGGTCTTCCTGCATGGAGTCTTGGAGCAGAATCTTGCCAGCTGATTGTTCAGAAAGGGTCTATATTACATCAGCGAATGCTTAAAAAGGTGAGTGCTGATTTATAGACCCCCATGTAGGCAAAAGCTTACAATACTGAACACTTGGAACAGAAAAAAAATCGCTGTTCCACAAAAAAAAAAATAAAATAAAATAAATGAAAACTTAAAAACATTACATAAAGTGGTGGGCTTCAGCCCCACACCCCCCTACTTAAATATACCAACTCCGAGATCGCACTACAGTGAGGAAAAATGCAAAGTAATGGAGGCAGCCAAGCAATTTCTTTCCCAGGGGAAAGAAATTGCTTATATGCCGTTTCGCTATTTTGCTGTTTTGTGCTTTCAATTTCGATCAAGATACATTCGAAGGATTGTGTCTTCGATTATATAATAGGAACCCTTCAGAGAGAAGGCAAATAGGTCTACTTGAGGAACTCTCTATAGATGAATCAAATCTTGGAAGACCTCATGCTCTACTTTCAATTCGTGAGGGTCTACCCTTGTCCTGCTCAACTTGTCTGCCAGACAGTTTTGCTCTGAATTAATACTGGGTGCCTGTAAAGTGAGATTATGCTGTGAAGCTGTAACCCAAACTAACACTGCTAGGCTGCAAAGGGGGTTTGATCTGCTTTCCCTTTGCTTGTTGATGTACCACATGACTGTGTTATTGTCTGTTACAACTTGAAAAGATAACAAGAACCAAAGTTAATTCAGTATGTTGAGTGTCCTGATCAGGGCAAGCATCTTTTTTTTATTTATGTGCCTGCATTGGTCTTTGGTGACCAACATACATTGCACTTTTATCCCCTCCTGAAACTGCTCCCCAAGCAAAGTTTGAGGAGTCTGTGGTGACTGACTGCTTTGGAACAGGGAAGGAGAAATTAGGTCATGGACTGAAGAATATTTGCTGTCTCCACCAAGTAATTTCCCTTTTGACAAACCCCAGCACTGGGATTTAAAAGGAAGAAGGATGTTGTTGCTAGGACCAAACAGACTTCAGATATCATTGTGTCTTTCTCATGTGGAGCCTGGAAGGGTTATCACTGGAATCACAGATGCCATGGTACCCATAATCCTGAGGTACTCCCTCACAGTCTGAGTGGAAATCCCTAGGAATAGATCTAGATATAGATCTATTTTTCCTCTGTTAGAAATGCTCTTTAAACTGAGGTATCTAGCTGACACTCCAGGAGCACAATCCTGTGTGAAGTCATCACAACAGACTTTTGAATGCTCTCTTGGAATCTCAGTTTTTGTAAGAGATCTCTCACCCAAGTGAGAAATTCCTAACACTTTTAAAAGTCTCAGCAAAGATAATCAAATCATCTAAATACGGAAAAATGTAGATATCCTGTAGCCTTCAGTGAACTTTAAATGGGGGTAGACACTTTCTGAATACTCTTGGTGGATAGGCCAAATGGTAAGGCAGAGAAGTGATAATGTGTTCCACACACAGAAAACACCAGAAGTCTGAATGAATACTGATATGATGCTAAGCATTTCTTTTACATTTAGCTTGGTCAGGAAACCTACATGAGGAAAAATAGGCAACAAGTTGTGAAGTGATAGTATTTTGAAGTTGACCTCTGTCACACACAGGTTTAGGAAAAAAAGATCCACGACTGGTCTCAAAGCATTTTCTTTCTCTGACACTACAAACATCCTTGAATGAAAACCGTTTTTTCAGCTGGGAGGGAAAATTTGGTTTTGTCACTCCCTGGAACAACATGTGATGAAAGACAGGTGGAAATAAGATAATTTGGTCTGGTGGTTAAATTATTAAACCCTGGAAAGGAGGAATTTCCTTTCACTGACTGCTATTTGTAACTTTCATGAATGATGTTCAGAACCCATCTGCATGAAATTATCTGTTGCCAAAGAGAGAAAAGGGGAGATTCAGACTTTCTGGAAGGGAAAAAGGGCTGTCAGAGTAGAAGGAGGGAAATGTCCCTTCAATAGTCATTCTGACTTTTTGGATTGTCCATGGTTTTGGTGGGTTCCAGAATTCTTTCTGGAACCCCTTTGCCATTTCTTCTTAAACATTTGTGTACCTGCATATTGATGAGATTGTTCATTTTGCTTTGTTTTTTTTTTTTTTTGTTTTGTTTTGTTTTTTCCAAAATTGGATGAGAGGTTAGAGAATATGGAAAGGAGGGCTGAGAAATCTTAGAGATTCCTTGTATCATCTTACCCATTTCATCATACTTTTTGATCACCTCTGCAGCATGGGGCCAACAACTACATCTCTATCAAAGGGAGAATTTAGAATCTCTTTTTTATCATCTGGGAGGTCCTGAGAATGCAGCCAGGCAAAACTCCTCAAATCAATACCAGTGGCTCTAGCCTTGGAAGAACTATCAACTAAGGCATACACACACTGTAAACATTAAATAGTGACTTATACAACAGAAAAATGAAAATGTTAAAGCAGATTTTTCCTCAAATGAAGAAAGCGCAGACAAAGCATTCCTCATACTTCCATAATTAGTCAGAACAAACTAACATATGAGCCTGAAAATTTAAAATTTTGAAAATCAAATTGGAGGCCCATATACTTTTTCCCCATACTTATTAATAATGTTCCCACTGTTATCAGAAATAGCAGGGTTGGAATTATCTAAAAGTTTAGCAGCAAGTTAACTAAAGCAATAGTTGCTGGGTCATGCTTGGGAAGTGTATATAAAAATTAAAAATACTGAGGAACTTTATTCATCCTTTCTGCCTTTTTAGGGGCGGCTGGCTGAATATCAGGAAAAATGCAGGCAGTAACACTCACATCATCCATAGCTGACAGAACTGGAGGAATGGGTGAAGGGTCTGAAAATTCCTCCTGTAACAGCTAACAGTATTTTCTGAAGAACTGAAAAATCTTAATGCCCTCCCAATGAAAACAGTGGCACATTCTGTAAATAGTTTCAGAGAAAGAGATCCCCCCCAGAGGGACAACTGAAACTGAGCTCTCCTGTGAGTCTGAATCAGATATCTGATATGAAAACATTGTGTCTTTTCCTTCATCTTCCTGTCCAGACTCAATATTTTGAATCTTTTCAGGAAAAGAGGTATCCCTCTTTCTTTTATCAGAAAGTAGTTTATAAGAAGGATCATTAGTTTTAATTAAGCCCTGAGTCAGACAGCAAATTACTCCTGTCCATAGAAAATTGACAAGGAGTAGGAAGTTATGTGTTTAGTTTTCTGTTTTTTTTAAATGGGAAAATGGGGCCAGCAGTTTTATTAATGGCGGCAGCAGCAGCTTCACCAGGGATGGGCACATTGTACATTATTCTAAACAAAACAGGAAAGCCTTCCTTGTTCCCTCTTTAAGGACTGACAAGAGTGACTCACCCTTGCCCACTTTCCATAGAGGACATGGCTAACACACGGTCCGTAGTGGCTGTAGGTGCTACACCAGAGAGATCTGGGGTAAAAGATGACTTGTCTGAGGTACAAGAAAAACCCACAACAGAGTCATCCATCTGTGTCTGAGCCAAAATTGCTAGCCTGCTGTAATGACAAAGATTGTTTGCTTAACTTTTTCTTTTTGTGGCAGAAAGGACTGACTCTGAGATCAACAGTTTGTTCCATGGTCAAGATGAAAATGGTGATTCTTTCCCAGGAAAAACAAGCAGAAAAGTTGGTAAAAGTTTAAAGTCTTTAAAAGTGATTTTTTTCCAACAGAAAAAGAAAAGTACTTAGCCAGTTAAAAAAAGTAAAATAAACACAATTAAAAAACGTTTTTTAAATAATTCAAACAACTTTTAAACTTTCAGGAGAAAAGAACACTCTTGTTTAAAAGTACAACACAGTTTTATAACAGTCTGTTAAAACACAAAACTTTAAAATAACTTTCCTGAAAAGGAAAGTGTTATCATACAAAACATTTTTTTTCAATGGAAGATTTTTTTCTCCAAAGGGAATTTATCTGCCCAGTAAAGGAACAGCACAAGCCAACCGTTGATCCTCGAAGGCCTCAGAGGAGTACATTCTTTGGCATCAGTAAACCTCTGAAGGGCTTGGTGCTCAAACCTGTCTTATTTGTCAACTTAGCTTGAGATGACTGATGGTTTGGGCATGTGAAAGGAGTCCTGAAGCTTTGGAAGCAGGATGACTGTTATATGCTTGTCAGTATATAACCCATATAGCTAAGGCTACTGCAGCAGTGATTAAAATGACGGACAGCAAAAGAAACTTAAATCTCCAGTTCTAAGAACATTAAAGAAAGTAATACAGACTATATTTAAAATCAAATATTTAGCTAGCTGGAAAAAATTACTTTCTCCCTATAGGATCCTCTAAAAATGACCCAAGTAATAAAACCGTGGGATGATTATGGCACTCACAACTGTTAAGGAGCAGATACTGGCATGATTTGATGTCCGCCCCTGAGGGGTATTACAATGGGAACAGGCAAAACAGAAATTCAAGATTTCCCCCTAACAAACAGCTAGAATATGAGCGACTAAAAAGAGTTCTAAATGGCAAATGTTGGCAAACAATTAAGCGCAAAACATGGTCTTATTTGGTGAACTGAATCATTAAGTGTAAGGAATGGTCACTACCTCAAACAAAACTAATTACATAGGAAATTGTCACATTACCCCTAGCAAAGAAAAATATTTCAGCAAAATTTCAGGTCAAGTCGGAAAAGACTGTTGAAATGAAAATTTTTGTATTGTTCTGGGAAAAGGTTATAAGATTACCAGGAATTGGTATCATGGTCCAGAAAAACAGAATCTTCTGGTGGAACTGCCAGTTTATATTTTTCTGTACATCCTAAGGTAAAAAAATCCCACTTAACTAACAACCCATATTGTTGGAAATGTAAAAAGGAAGAGAGAGGACAGTGGGTCTATTTTTTTTTGGTCATAAAGTCTATTGATAGAATTTAAAGAGGAGTTGGATATGGTAATAAGGAATTTCAGGAATCAGAAACAGCATCTGACTAGGGAAATTTTATTTTCAGGGACATGGGAAGAAGTTGTAATTAAGGCAACAAGAAACTATGCTAATATGGATAGTGGTACATTTAGCTAAAAAAAAAAAGCTATAACAAGACATTGGAAAACTGAGACTTCTCTAACCCTTAGTGACTTACTTATTATGGTAAATTCCTTAAAAATGCAGGAAGTAGTAGCAGAGTTTAAATACCTTAGAACTGTAAAATGATGGAAGCTATGGGTAGAGCATATAGAAAAGTTATCCTACGAGCTAACATAATAGTGATTCCTGACCATCCGGTTAGCAATATGGCAAATATAGTACTGATAAATTGTAAATGTGAAGACTGAAATGCCTATGACCAAGACAGGTAGAAAGTTTTAGAAAATTCTCTATGCTGTGATGGGAAGGTAAAGTGATTTCTAAGTACATGAATATAAAATAAACAAAAAATTTTATGAGTATGATGAAGCAAGATGGACAAGATTAAGAGGGTGGTCACCCCTAAAAATAGAGTTTTCTGTGTTGTAATAAGTTTGTAGTACAAAGTTCTTTTGATAATTGGAACTATTAATGGAGGAATGAGAAACGGCATTGTTTGTTTTATATAAATGTAAACATACAATGCCAATAAAGGTATTGCAAAAAAAAAAAAAAAGATTCAGATGAGGTCCTTGTTCTTTTTCAGAACCACTTTGAGTAGTGGCCTGACCCTGACCCTAAATGGTCTGGTGGGACCTTCTAGTTAATACTCTTTTCTAGTAAGGACTGAACTTCCTTTTGAGATGCTTTGAATTGGTGAGGAGGTGCAGTTAGAAGTGGCCACTGACACTGGGGAGGGGGATTGGGAAAAGGGTATACAATAGTCTCTGGATATTCTCCCTCTTACCCAGGAATCCCATGTGATGGCCATTCACAAGGGGGTATAGAGGAATATATGACTCCCGACTACTTTCAGAGAGGAGCAGTCAGTTAGCCCTTCAGGGGCAATACAGTTGGCACTCTGACAACAGCAGACCTTTGCAACCTCTGGGTCTGGGTCCATCAGAAGACGAGCCAAAGGGAACATACTTGGACTTTCAAATTACAGACATGGGACCTTTTGGTTCCAGTTGTATGGTCTCTGGGGATTCTTAGATCTCACTCTGCCAACAGATAATGTCTTCCCATCCTACTTGCACTTCTGCATACATTTCGTAGCAGTCAAGCCAAATACAGAAGATTTGACACATGGAACATTGGTGAAGGATGCTTTGAAATTGTCCACAAAGTCATAAAAAGGAGATAGGCAAGATGCAGATGCTTGTCCCCACTGTCCAGGCTTCTCCATTGGTTCCATTGTGCAAGATCTGAATGAACAGACTGGTAATACTGTACATTATATTCAAGGTCTTTTCTTTCTGTTTCCTTAAGTCAGGTGTAGAGAATTTCTTCAGAGTTTCTAATCCCAACTTGGCTAGATCCAGCTAAAGCCTGTTCATATGTGTGGAACAGTTCAGAGCTCTAACTGCAAAGGTGCCAGAAGTGTACGCCCACTTCCATAGAGGGTGTCAAACTATAAGCCTCAAACAAGATTACCTGTCTATAGGGGGATCAGTGGGCCCATTACTCCTCTAGTGCATGAGCTCCAGGACCTCTCACGTGAAGGCATTGGTGAACCCTCTCTATCATTTGAATCTGATTCCAATGTTAGATACTCCATCGAGGAGTCCAAATGTTCCCTTCTGCATGTCCTCTTTTTTGGTACATCAGATGATGGGTTGTCTGAATCCTAAGAGAAATGTGTCAGCTCTTGGCCCACCCTTTTGAAGCTTAAGTCTTGACTCTGACCCATGAATACATGATAGGTTCATAGGTAGGTACTAGTCTAGCTGCCCTAGGGCATTTATAAGCCTAGCCAGAATGTGTTGGCTTTCGCCTCCCTTTTAGACTAGATTCCTGAGCCTCTGTCCAGCAGGGTCATAGAAGTGATCCCAGGAGTAAATTTACGATTTCCCATCCACTCATCAAGATTTCTCTTGAAGAGGGTCAGCGAGGGGCTCTGCCTAACATAGACTGGGATTCTATTCCAGAGCGAGGGAAGCCTTTGGAATATGAATCTATCCCTCCAGCATGTCCTATTTATTGTTGTGCTAAGGTTTAAATCCCTGGAGCATGTAGCTCTAATGGATTTGGTTTTCTTGAGGTGGAGCATGTCCAATAATTCCAGGTTAGACATGGCCTTGTACGTCAGGCAGAGATCGCCTCTGAGAAGGCGGTAAGCAACTGAGTACAGCTGGAGTTTTTTTAGTTGAGCTGCATAGGGCATCTGTTTGAGGCCCACGATCCTCTTGGTGAGGTATTTTTGAGGTCTCTCCAGCTGTTGCAGGTGCCGGGTAAGGTACATCCCAAATGGGGCATTGTACTCAATTATGGGCCTGATGAGCGATGAGTAGAAGGGCACAATGACCTCTCTTGATCTAGATGTGAACCCTTTCGTGATTAGGTGAGCTATATAGAAGTTGAGACAACTAAGGAGCAATAGCAGAGGTCTCCAGGGGTGGAACTGTGAAGTGTGAAGCCAGAAATTAAAGTCTTGATAGAAAGAAAATCATTCTCTCCTTGACCTCTAAAGTGGTTATGATGTCTGCTAGATCTGAGGAATATTTTCTGGCCCAGCTTCTATCCCCACTTTAGAAGGAATGCTCCAGTTGAAGGGAAGAGCCTTAAACCCAAAACAGTGGAATGTTTCGAGGATGAGATTGTCCCTGATAACTTGAAGGCCAAGGACCCCAAGCCCAAACAAGGAGCCACTAATGATGGTTTCAAGGATGGTTTGGTGCATTTTACATGGAGTTCGCTTAACCGAATTTCACTCAGCTCCAAAAACCTTGGAGTGGGTAGGATGTATCCATGGGCTCTGGCACTGAGGTAGCAGCATAAGGTGGCATCAAAGAAACAGAGCCCAGCCTGGTTGATAGCCCCATGCACATTGTCTCTAAATTGTGGGCTGGAGAAGGAGCAAAAATAGGGAAATAGGAACTGTCCTCTCCATTCTCAACACTAAGAGGGCAGGAAGTCTACTTGCCCCCTCAAAAATGCTGTCATTGTTCCATCCTGTTCTAAATCAGAAGCACTTGTTATGGACGTAAGTGACCTGAGCAATGATACTGAAGCCAATTTATTTTTCCTACCTGAAAGAGCAGTCTGCTCAAAGGAATTACATATTAAGCAGTCCACATTAAAAAGTTCTACCACAAAGCAGTAGACACACAATTCATGACCATACTGGGTGGGGTGGGGAAATCTTATGTGCACTTTTTAAAGCTCTTTTCAACTTTGTCCTTATTGTCCATTATTAAATTTTCACAAAAAGCAACTAACCAAACAGAATAACATAAACTCCAATACGCTAAGTAAATATGCTAAGATTAATACAATCTTATTTTCTAAGTGTGTGTGTGTGTGTGTGTGTGTGTGTGTGTGTGTGTGTGTGTGTGTGTGTATGTATAGATATAGATATATGAAATAGAGCAGATAAAGAAAAAGAAGGCCTCAGTAATGAAACTGATGAAACTACAGCTCTAACTATAGTGGGTCCATATTAGATCATCGAAATCTTCTTTCATCGACAGCTTATTCATCGATCCCTATCCACCGAAACTAACTTCAGCAAACATTGAAGTTTCTTACAGGGTAAGTAACCAATTGGTCAACACCACAACTTTGCCCTTTTCTCCACCATAGTGCAATCTTGGAGTTGGTATATATAGTTGAGGGGAGTTGGGGGCACAGCCCCCCACATTGGGGGGTATGGTGAGCGAAGCCCCCCACTTGGTTGAGTTTGATTTGATGCGATGTGTGTTTCAGTGAGGTAGTGGCAAATTGGTTACTTATCCTGTAAAAAATTTCAATGTTCGCTAAAGTTAGTTTTGATGGACAGTGGTCAATGAATAAGCCATTAATGAAAGAAGATTTCAATGATCTAATATAGACCCTCTACAGTAAAAGTTTTATTATTAGAAAATGAGAAAAATCACCATCACAATTGTGCTGAAAGGCTAATAATAACATAATAAGAGCAAAATTATTAGCAAATATCAAAATTTTAAAAAGACAGTGGAGCACTTAGCTGCATGGTTGGAGATCATGTCTGGGAGTAATGGCAGTAAATGACATCTGAAAGAAGCTGGTCTAGTGAGGACAGGTTTGCTGTGGGAGGGAGAGTGAGGCTGGAACACTATTTTTGCCAGTTAGCAACTCAAAGGTCCATTAACTGGATTGGATGGGCATAATAAAAATGATACATGCTGTTAACATACAAAATGATGGGGAGGTGTAAAGACAATAAAACTGGTAATACCACTACACTCTACAGAAGTCCTTTCAGAAGGATAGCTGAGAGTGAGGTGATTGAGCCTATTTGTACCTTACGTTGCCAGTTATCAGTCTACTGACTCAGAGGCCTTTCTGAGGTCTAAAAAAGCACTCCAATTACCTGACATTTATTCATATTCTCCAGAATATTTGCAAAAGTGTATAGAGTATTTATGAAGCCTCTGTATGACCAGAATCTGCACTGCTGTCTGAAAGGATACTGTAGAAATTAAGATAGTCAAGGAGCTGTTTGTACAATAGCATTACAGAGTATTTTACCAAGGACAGGTTAAACAGAGAGAGGCTGAAAAATCACTTACTTTTGATGCTTTTGGAGTTTTGGGATTATTTAACTTTTGTCATTTTCCACTGATATGCCATGCAACTGCAGTCAGACAGAGACTGCAGATGCGTATAAGGGCTTGAAATATATAATTCTGGCATATTGCTATGAACTAAGGATAAAGGCCATCTGCTAGACAGAAGAATTGGTGAGAATTTTGTTTTGTAAAATGTCAGTGTCTTTGGATTTGACTCTATTGAAATAGCAGAGGGGAGCATATGGAGCAGGGGATGGGAGAGTAATGTTGAGATACAAAGCTGTCAAGGGTAACAGGACAGTATGGAGAATTCCTTCAGAAAGTCCTTCGAGATAAGGAGCTGGCTGGGGTTGAGATAGCATCTTCTTTCAGAAAACATTTGTTGGGAAGTTAGACAATGATTTGATATACAAAGTTCCAGATATTTTTCTTGTTATTTTGGAGTAAAGGTTGTGATGATCTAAAGTAGGTGACTTTATGCTTCCTGGTGGCTTCTTCACTAAGTTTCAAAGTAGAATGACTAGCAACCTGTTTTCAGGGGAGGATTTTGTTTTTTCAAAGTGTCCGTCCTTTGTGTCTTAATTTCTGTAAGGGTTTGATTTCTTAAGTGAAACACTGTTTTTATAAAGGTGTGATGACGTGAAGTAGTGCCAGCTGTGTCAGGGGGAGTAAGGCAGTGCACATGTAACATATGCCAAGATAGCTAGCTGGAGTTTTGTAAAGAATTCTATGTCATTTGAATATCATACTGATTTTTACAGATGCTTGTATTAAAAATGTATTTGCAAAGTTGATTGTGTTAAAAAAATCTATCAGCACTGGATCCTACTGGACAGAAAAGTAATATACATGTATGTCAGACTATATTGTTGTAACTGATGAAATGTAAATATTTTAACAGAGAATACTGGAAGGGAAGGAGTTAAGCTCAGCCCGGCTAACCTTAAGAAAAATAGCCTGAAATTAAATGACTTTGTTAGCCCATAAAGATTTTATCTCACAGATCTGAATGTCTGTGAAAAGTCTGGGCTGGGATCCTGCTCTACTGTTCTTAGTGGTGAACTAATTGCTACCCTGGGGTGCCAGAGAATGACTGGTTAGTTTCCGCATGAAGGGTAGAAGAGTTGGAATTATTTTACATTTTTCAGTTGCTATAATAAACCTTGGCTAATGTTCAATGTGTGTATTGTGACACATCAGTGCCAGATTCTGGCTCAGTTTCTAGTGAGAGGGTAGTGTGGGAATCACAGAGTCAGGTGACCAGATGTGATGTCATTATGTAGCCAGCACTGAAACTGTATTTGAATACTAATGAGGGAAGTGAGGAGTGCACTCTACATTTGGACCTGACAAGACATTCATCGACTTCATCTTGCCTTGCTTTAGTAAGTAACTAGGGAACAGTAATTCTTCAGTCAGTTAAAAATATAGTGAGATTAGCTATTTTTTTTTCTTTAACTGTCTGTCTTTCCATCTGTGTTGTTTTTATATATTTCCTGTGATTGAAATGCTGGTGTTTACTGTAAACAGATATTCAGTATTTTCATGTATTTCTATTATTTATTATTAAATATATATAAAACATTCACTAGGGCTGATCTTTTAGAAAATATTTAACCTTTGAGAGTACTTGCATTTAGTTAGTGCACTGTGGCTCCACATTCCTGAAAGTCTTGCTGCTTGGTTAAACACTACTATTTGTATAAGTACTAACTTTAATAAGTGTAATTGGATACTTTGGTAAGAGCCTTAAAGTAGCTGGCTTTAGGTGTCCTGGTGGCAGGAAATCTATATTATAGTCTCGGTGGAGGTGGCAGAGCAGGTAAGCTGTGCCATCCTTTCCCAGGTGGGTGTCTGTGCATGTGAAAATCAAATCTCAAAGACAGTGTGTGTGACAGCTACTTTGAATGGAGACACTGAGAGCACTGATTTTCTAGAGAGGGTGGTGTAGGACTTGGCTTGGAACACCCAGCTAAAGACTCAGCTCTATAGTGGTCAGTGGGGAGTCTTATTTGGGGCCTGGAGAGGAAGTCCACCCCAGGACTGGAGTGTGCATTCCTTGTCTGCTCTAAAGGGAATCTGTACTTGGTTCAGAGAGCAGCATCTGAAAATACTGTGTGTGTCTATTTTTCTCACAGTGAACATTCACCACTGGTGTCAGTGGTGAGGATTGAGCCTCTTTGATCACTGGCCCAGAGGAGGGATGTCAAAAAAGGTATAAGCAATCTTGTGATTCATTTTTCTACCACAAAGCTGGCCAAAAGAAAACCCTGGTGCCTCTCCCTGATTACCAGGTCTATCTAAGCTTCCTAGCCTCACCTGGAATTAAGCCAATTAGAGTTGGGGCTGACATGGAAATCAAGGCATCCCAGGACAACATCATAGTGCTGCCATGGGAGGTTTCTACTTATGACCTATTTCCAGTTTCTTTGCTCACTCAGCTGTTAGCATATGAAGGGCAAGCATGCAATGGGGATATGCTGGCATACTGTCTCACCTCCACGGCAACTCAGACAATGTTCGCCACCTTTTCCACTCTAAGGACAACATCTACATCCCTCTCTGTGTCCCCAGTCTCCACCAGTGATACGATGTGAGGATGATCCAGGCAAATGCTCTCCCCCTTCATTCCCTGCAAGTGCCTCAGATGTCTAAGCAGCTAATCAAATACAGGTCACATGGGCAGTAGTCAGGAATTTATCTTTATATGCCACATTGCTTGCTAGTAACCTAGTGATCTTGGGAAAGTATTTTCATTTTGCAAGTAAAAGATAGTTTTGGTGAGGGTTTCTGCAAGGTTATTGGGGTCCTTTTCAGATGGAATGGGTCCCAATTGTTTCAAGAGAGTTCAGTTTTTAAGCCTTCATCATTTTGATGGGATCTTACTTAGAGACTAGGGCTGGAGTAGCTTTTTGCTAAAGAATTTTACTGTGAATAGAACTGGGCAATGATCACTAATGGTATGGAGAATGATGGTAGTATTAGAGATACTACTAGGACATTAGAGAGAAGTAAGTCAAGAAATGAGTGATTTCCTCTACTAGAGTTAAGTCTGGCAGACTTTTGTATTATTAGGGCAAGATTCTGATTAGTGATTGTGTCAAGGATGGCAACATTTGAGGGGATTAAAGAGGTTAATATTAAAATCACCAATGATGATAATGCTGCCACCTGATTTACAGCAAAGTATAGCTGTGTAAGTAAACATATTACAACAGTAGGTGTTGTAATGGATCACTATTTGGACCCTTCTCCACTGCTACTGACTTTTCAATGCAAAAGAGTGCCTTTGTCCTCTCTGTCAGGAGCTTAAGAGAATCTGCATGTAAAATGACTAAGCACAAAAAGCTCAAATCTTTGTTACCCCTAAAAGGAAATGTAATACAAATGAGACAATAAACAAAAGGGTATATACATCCACATCTTAACAGTACAAAAAAAAGGAAAATCAAAAGTCAGGGGTTTGGAGAGAATGGATGGCTACTGCAACAGTGATCTATCAGAATACTTACTGTTATGATAAGTTTATTTTTTATTTTATTTTTACATATGCTTTGTTGACTTGCTTAGTCACACTAGGCTAGTAGCTTCATTTCAAGGGAGATCCAATGTGATATTTATACTACTAGAGGAAATCTGGCCAGGATATTGAGGAATTTCCCTGCTCTTTTCCACAGGTGTTGTGGGATTTTTTTAAATCCATCTGAGTTACAACCACCTGAGCCTTCTTCAGTACCTGCTGTACTTAGTAAAAAAGCTGCCTAAAATATATAAAAATTCTATCATCTAGGCAGTCAGCTGAAGAGTTTTCAGGTTGGAGTGCATCAAACAATCCCTGTCTTATATAAGCAAATCCAATCTGTGTGGAAGCATATGGTAGTTGCAATTCATCAGTTTCAAATGAAGGGAGAACCACTGTTGCCTGCGCCAAAAGTGAGCAATCACCACAATCTTTGGATTCCCTTGGAATCTTTAGAAGAACCCTGGTTATCAGTGGAAAGGGTGGAAAAGCATGAGAATAAGAAGGCATTTGTCTTCCAAACCTGTTTGCAATGAATTCTGGTGCATAATTCTTCAGTTGTCTGTTCTGTTCTGAGAGGGGACAGACTTTTGACGTGTTCTCCAAAGTTGAATCAATTCTTGAAAGACCCCCATGATGAAGATTCCATTCATGGGGGTCTGTCCTGCTCCTGCTTAGTTTGTCTGATACAGTGTTATACTCTGTAGGAATTTAGGTATCCTGAAAAGTCAAACTTTGCAGAGTTGTTAACTCTCAGGTTATCATAGCAAGTGTGCAAAGGGAGCATGATCTGATACCTCTCAAATGTTTATGTACCACGTCACTTTGGTGTTGTCTGTGAAAAAATGCAGAGGTTCCAGAGACCAGAGATGATTTAGGGTTTTCAAAGCATTTATTACTGCCAACATCTCTGATATTTATGTACTTCTCACTGACTGGCTGGCTGTCTCATTTATTCCACGTAGCTTGTGCTTCCACTCCTTTGGAAACCACCTCCCAAGCCAGGTCTGAAACATTTGGTTGTGACAGATTGAAGCAGAGGCAAAAAAGAATAATGAAACATCTGAATTTTGAGAAAAATGGTATATCTACACAGAACATCTCTCTTTACAAACCCAATGGGAATCTGAAAAGATAAAGGGAGAAGGTGCTGAGTACAAACTGACCTGAGGTACCACTGAAGTCTGGTCAGGGAATGATAAGCATCATAGAAATCATATACCACAGGATCCTGAGAAATTCCCTGACAAATACTCTGTTTTGAGTGGAAAAACTCAGAAGAATATTTGAAACATTTCTACTTTGTCTGCAGGGAGAAAAGCCTTTCCCAGAGCAGAATTTAACAGATACACCAGAAAAAGAATTATGTTGGATGGGATGAGAAAGATTTTTGAAAATTGACAAAACCACACACTGAGTAGAAGATTATCTGTACTTTTTAAAGGCTCTTGACAAATAAAAAAAAAAAGTCTACAAATATAAGGCAATCATCCAAATATGGAAAATGTGAATGCCCTGGGTCTGCAATAAGCAGTTACTGGAGGCAGACACTTTGGTAATACTCTTAGAGCCATAGTTTAAAGGGTAAGAAAGAGAACTGATAATGTGACCAAGATACAGAAAATCTTAAAAAAAATGTGCTTGCCAATGGAAATGTGATGATACGCATCTTTAAAATTTATGGTTACAATGAAAGCTAGTAGTGGAACCAGAGTAATATGAACATTTCGAACTATGGGACCGTTAGAAAATGATTGAGAAAGTAGTGATCTATTATACACCTCCAAAGTTTCAAATTCTGAGACCTTTACAAAAAGATTGAGAAAGGAGAGGTCAGGCACAAACGTCTAAGCTCCTTTTCTCTTTGGCACCAGAAAAATCCTTGGATAAATTCCTTTGCTCTCTGGTCTTTAGGCTCTGGCTGTATGACTCACTGAAATAATATTTGATCCAGAAGAAGGGATACAGGGATATTTGGCTTCATGATAAAGGAGCAGACCCTGGAAAGTAAGCAGGGAATCCCATTGCCAATGTACTCCTGTTGAATAAATTTCGGAAACCAACAGTCTGCAAGAATATGGTGTCACAAGGAAAGATGAAGGCTTAGCTCAGTAGAGATTGCCATAGTTGGTGGGGAAGGGGGATGAAAAAAAATTATAGTCATTCTGACTTTTTGGACTGTCTTTGATCTTGGAGACGTTCACCTTTTTTAGAGGCTCCATGCCATTGCTTTTTAACATCCTGTTTGAAGGCACCCTGCTTCTTGCATTCCTTATTGAAGAAGGGAAGTGAGGTGGCAGGAAAAGTTTTATTTACATTAAAAAAGGAAGGCTAGAAAATTTAGGTTATCCCTTGTGTCAACTTTTTCCCTCTCATCACACTTCTTAAGCACCTCAGGTGCAGAAGTGCCAAACAGAACTTCCTTGTCCAGGGAAGAACTTAAACTTTCAGTTTTAAAATCTTCAGGATGATTTTGTCAATGTAGCCAAGCAATTATTTTTTATTTTTTTATTAACTGAGATGTAGCAGCAGCTCTGCAGATGGTATCTGCAGCATCATAAGAGCATTTTAAGGTATGTTTAATCACATGAGAAGCAGAAATAAATGAGGCACAAAAGGAATGTTTAGTCACAGAAGAGGGAAGGTTACTAATACGATTTTTCATGTTCTCCAAAGACGGAAGTAAATCCTAATACATGAGCCTGGCAGTTTAAAATTCTACATGTTAAAATGAAGCAGAATAAACTTTCTTCCCAAAACTGTAAAAACTTTCCCATCCATACGAGAATGAAAGGGACTGGTATTAACAACATAATTAGCAAATACAGTTTTGGGAAGGGAAACCACTGCATGCTGTGCTTTATGATTAGAAAACAAGCATTTGTGAGTCTGCAGAACACTGAATAACCTATCAGACATTCTAGGGGTAGGTTGTTGATTGTCAGGTAAACTGCAAGCTGTGGAAAAAATCTCTAAAGCAGTTAAAACAGGAGGGAGAGTTGCTGATTGGGGAACATCCATCTGTAACAAATTATAATATATGTGTAGAGCTATGTGGATTTATTTCCGAGCCCATTGAAAAACCTCCTTCATTTTAAATAAAGTTTAAGAAAAAGAAAAATCTCTTGAAGGAAAATCTGAAGTAACCCTTTCCTCACAATTAGAATCTTCAGGCTGAGAAGAAAATCCTAAAGTACAACCTTTATCATTCAATTCCTGTGCTTCTGATTGGATTTTCAAAATCAAAATGTAAAAAAAACATTTTTCCTTTTCTTCTCAGCAGAGAAACTGAGAGCAGTAAAAGCAGAAATTAAGTACCCATAAAAACCAAAGTAAATCCTTCTTGCCATGTAAATAGAAACAGGAGATGCAACATTTTTGTTTTTTCTTTTCTTTTCTTGGGCAGTTTCCTGGAAAAAAGACCAAGCCAAAGCAGGCATATTCCCCCAGGACCCAGGTTCCTTATCCCAACTATTAGGTAAAATTCAAGCCCTTTCCCCAAGACTGACACGATGGTTCTCCATTTCCCATGGAGGGCAGCCACAGAAGATGTGTCTGTCACCTGGTCTTTAGTAGCTGCAGGTGTTACTACGACTACTCTCTTCTTTTTTGCAGACAGGGCAAGGAATAACCACTGAGACTGCTAAATGACCCACAGGTTCAGCCAAGAATGAAGCACTGAAGACTTGTAGAGGATCCTGAAGGAGTCGGTAAATCATAAAACCATCAAAAGCAGGATCAGGTAAGAAAAAATACTGATAGCCTGCACAAGCAGAAAGCACTGCCCCTAAAACCTAAAAGCCTACAAAACCTGTAGAAAAAAAATAACAGAACTTCTACTCAGTAGTTTGAACAAGCATTTACACAAAACATTTGTTTCACACAAAGTGACAGTCCAAAATGAAATTAAGTTTCCTAGCAAAACACTACATTTTTTTTCAGAACAAAATATACGTTTTCTGCAGAAAAATAAATTTAGTGGAAGGCTCTCTCAACAGGTGAGGGAAGTGCTTAGATAATATGAGTGGATTTCAATGTTACCTTTCAATAGGAATAGAGCTGCACCTCCAGGTCTGGTACCAGCAAAAGCAGCAATGAGGATCGCATGGTTGGCTGCTCACATGAATTGGTAATGAGAATGCAATATAATAGTAAGGTGGAGGAATGGAGGAAGAGAGGTAAACAGGAGGGTGAGAAACCAAGTATGAGTGTGAATGGGATTGATCCATAGATAGGAAAGCATCATTAGGAAATTCTGCTTGATCAGTGAGTATCACAGAAAATAATGATTAAAGGTAACTGACTAAAAGGCCAAAAAGGAAGAGGGCCACAAGATAATGAGCAGAAGCTAAATTATATCTGTTAAAAGTTAGTGTTTTTAGAGCAGATTATTTAATGATGGCATGAAATATGTATTGTTAATGATTAAAGAAGATAATATTTGAAGATGGGTTGTAAAGGACAGGTGTCTTAGGGGAAAGGGTGAAGAAATTTGGTAAGACCCTTAGAAGAGATGGGGAATATATGACTGATGTTGTAGGGGTGACAATGAAGTGCAGAAAAAGGCTCTTTAAGAGGACTGAGACGTGTGAGAGTGAATGGGCACAGAATAGAACTTATAAGTGTGGTGAGGGGATGGGAGTGCAGGACTGAGAGCTCCCATGTTGGACAGAAAAAGGCTTGATAAGGCAGAATGTGTGGGTACTAGTGGCAAAGGACAAACATATCTTGTTATTAATCTGCACTACAAACCTTGGGATGATAGAGAGTTAGTTGAAGGCATTATAATTTAAGATCCTCCTCCTCCTCCAAGTGAAAAGTGCCAAAGGCACTGCTGAAATATAGGGGTGCTTTGTAAGGACATGCAACATCTCTAATGGCTGCAGCTAGAAAAATTTAAGATGCCTTACTTTAACTGAGAAACAAAAGACAATGCAATGACACAGAGACTAACAGTAGACAGCAAGCTATAAGAAGTTAGGCAGTCAAGCCTGCTGCAGGCATACCCAAGTACACCGGTGACATTATCACAGATTCACAGATGTGCTGGAGAGGTTATAATGCCTGATTTTCCCATTTGTTGCCAGGATGGAAAGATGCTATGTTAAAGCATCAAGTAATGGATGATATCAACTACACCAGTGGTTCACTGAGGTAGTGGGGGTTGTAGTGGCTGCTTTTCCCTTCTCTGCTGGGATGAAAGGCTGATGTGTTGAAGACATATATGGTGGGCAACAGGAAATACACCACTGGTACTATCAGTGTTCCAGAGGTGTGTATGTGTAGGGGTTATGCTGGCTGCTTCTTATAGGTTCATAGGTTCATAGGTTGGTACTAGGTTATCAGCTCTAGGTCCTATACAAGCCTAGCCATAACAATTCCCTGGCTATTTCTTCCCACACTATTTACTTCCCTGGACCCCTGTCTAGCAGGGTGACTGACGTGATCCCCAGGGTGAATTTCCTTTCTCCCATAGAATCGTCAAGGTTCCTTTTGAAGAGGGCCAAAGAGGCACTCTACTTGACATGTACGGGCAATCTATTCCAGAGTCTGGGGAGTCTCTGGGTCAGGAACCTATCCCTCCAGCATGTTTTGTTTATTGTGATGACAAGGTTTAGATCCCTGGAGCGTGTGGCTCTGAAGGATTTGGATTTCTTTAAGTGTAGCATGTCCAACAGCTCTGGATTTGACATGGCCTTGTATGTTAAGCAGAGATCGCCTCTGAGTAGACGATATGCGACAGAGTATAGCTGGAGTTTTTTAAGGTGGTCAGCGTAGGGCATCTACTTTAGGCCTGTGATTCTTTTAGTGAGGTATTTCTGCGGCCTTTCCAGTTGTTGCAGATATCTTGAGAGGTACATACCAAACAGGGCGTTGTATTCTAATGAGGGATGAGTACAGTGGGACAATGACCTCCTTTTTTCTGGATGAAAAGCCCTTAGTGATGAGGTGTGCCACATAGAAGGATTTCCTGACTGTTGTGGCAATGTGGTTATCGAAGGTAAGACCATTGTCCACCTGTGTCCCTAAGTCTCTTATCACACTTTTGGTGTTTAGTGTACTGCCACCTATATGGTAATTCACAGATACATGTTTTTTTCCCAAAGGGGATAACTATACATTTCTTGGCATTGAGCTTGAGCCCATGGCTCTGGCACAAAGCATCTGTTTCTGTAAGGCCCTTTTGTAGAGTATCCACATCATTTTGGGATTCAATAATGGCTCCCAGTTTGCAGTCATCTGCAAACTTTGTTAGCCAGAGTCCCTTAGTGTTGGCCTGTACTTCTGAGAAGTAGATGCCAAACAAGAGTGGTCCCAGGACTGAACCCTGAGGTACTCCACTTGTCACTTGTCTGGAGCTGGATTTGGAGTCTTCTCTTCTCTGCTGGGATGAATGGGTAATGTATTGAAGCTTTTACAAAGTGAATGACACTGAGTACACCAGTGGTACTGAAAGAAGTCTCACAAAGTGGATGCTGGGTTATAGTAGCTGCTTTTCCTGCCCTCTGCTGGAGTGGAAGGGTGTTGTGTTTAAGTTTCACTTAGTGAAGTACACTGCAGTTCTTAGACACCTTTACTTAGCCTTTTAAATGCCTACCTCCTTGCTGAGAGAGCACACAGATCACTAAAGTCAGTGCTGAGAATTAACTGTTTCCCCCATAATTTAAAATTCACAGTTTCAAATTCAGTGACATTATAAGGATCTTTGCTAAAGTAAACACTGGGAAGAGACCTTCTGTTAAATGCTGCAAACTCAGACCTGACCAAGATTTTGCTAGTGGGATTTGAAAAAGATAAGGTCTTTTGCATGCATTCACAAATTCTGTTATCAAAGCAACATTTCTAAACTTTTAAAAATACCCTGGCAGCTTACTAATAGATGAAGATTTCAAAATCACCTTTTAAAAGATTCAGAACTCAGTACACTCCTTTCTACAAGACTACTTACTGGAGGAAAGAATAAACAACTTGACTAATGCTTCCTGGAACCCAGTCCGATGCAGACATCTGACAACACAAAACTGTACTCAAGTAGGACTGTTCCCAGTGAAGATGTTGCTACAGTAACATAAGCTCCAGGCTCATCAGCTCCTGAGAAGGATCATCTGGCAACCTCTGGGGATAAGAACAGCCCTGTGGTTAAACCCAGGAAGCCTCTCAGAAGAAACATCTTCACACGGTTTACAGTTTCCTGCACTGGGAAGACCTAGATGGATTGGACTCTGCCACCATCAGACCAAGCTCTACCCAGATGTGTTGCAATTTTTTGCTTAGCAATGTCATGGAATTATTATTCAAATCAATGTGTGAAATCTTCTTTGTACAATATGTGAAAAGACAATAATCACTTGTTCCTTACACCTTTACTCTATGACAAGTATAATTACTGTATCCATCATATAGCATGTTAGATTATACATAAACGTTATGTACTTAAAGTCCATGCTCTATGATTGCAAAAGTAATGCCAGCAGGGGTTAGGACTGCTCAGCAGAGAAAACTTTCCCAGGCCACTGTGGACCCTCCCCTTCTCTAAATCTGAAATAAATCAAGAAACGTATTAGCCAACAAAAACTAAAGCTCAAAGTCTACTTCAGCATGACTTTTTCTGTTTGGGATTTCATGTCTTCAATTTCTCTTCATGATTTCTTGTTCTTGATTTTAACTGTACTGTTATAACAATAATATATTATTATCTGTACTATATTTCTTAATTTCAACTGGACATGGTTTCCTGTACAATACAATTATTGCTGTATCTGTTATTCAAACCTTGTGACCCAGGAAATTGCTAAAAGTATCTTGTATCAGTCCATCTACCTAGTTAATAAGCACACAATAAACAAAAAGGCTTGCAGCTCAGAATTTCCCTGGTAAAGGTGACAGCTACAAGAAGCACTGTCTTCAAAGAAAGGAATTTCAAATCTGCAGAAAATATAATCTCAAATGGAGGTAATACTTTTTCAAGAAGGTATTATCTCAAATGCCAAGGTCAGCTTCTCCCACAAAAATACAAATCCCAAGGTAGCATCCATTCTCTTAGGGTTAGCCTCAGTAAGAATGTGCTTTTGAAAAAGGTTCCACAGAGCATCAATGAGGCTAATAATGAATAAGTGAGGCCTTCATGAAAGTTCGATATTGCGAACAAGTGCATGTTGATGGAGGAATAATTGAGTCTTGAATAAAAGACCTGTACAAGCCAATCAGTCTATTCTCTTGGCTGTGGTTCAGATAGAAAAAGAGGTGTACTTGTCATTCTAAGTGTTGCAAGTGTTTGGCTTTTGCAAAGAAGAAATAATCTGGACTACTCTAGCATAGAAGGAAAGGTCTACTACAACTGCTTATGCAAATTTTAATCAGATCCCATTTGCTTGCAGTCAACTGATCACATTACCAAGTGCTTAAACTCCCAGTTGCTCTTCTGTGCAATTGTGGCTGATATATTTCTTTAGTATTTCAAAATGCAGTCAGGGGTGTGGTGTAACAGAAGATCTGCACATACCTGGCAGAATGAAGACATAGAGTGCCGACAAACATAAGATGGAGGATGCAGACAGTGTCGAGAATACCATTGAGAAAGAAGAGGATTTTGAAAGTTTGCCAAGATATTCATCAATTTGTGTGTGCCTTGATGTTCTTAGTCATGTGTCTATGACCTCTGAGTGAGCTAGATAAACCTAAATTAATTGTGGATGGCTGTGAGTACCACATACAGTAGGAGACAAATGGTAAAAGTTACTGGTGCTGTGCTTTGGAGGGGAAAAACAAGGCCATGGATGAGTCATCACACTGACTGTAGAGAAAGGAGAGGAAATATTTAAGCTTTGGTGGCACTGCTATCCTCCTGTGCAGTCAGTGTACAATCTACTCTATTACTGAATGACATGAGAAGAATGGCTTCTACAACAAAGGATGTTCCATCAACACTAATTCATGTTATTACTGTTAAAGCTAAGTAAGAGATTGTCCAACATTTACCTGAAAAATGTGCTACAAAACAGATGATCAGCAGAAAAAAAGCAGCAACCACTAATCGGGCACTTAGGAAAGCACTGCTGACCCTCTCAGATGTTGACTTAGCAGAGTACCTTATGAGAAGGGAACTTCATTGTACGCTAAGCCTAAGGTGAAAATTGTAGCATTACAATTTTGACTACCAGGCAGAACCTGGCAGACCTGGAACTTCTGAGTTTCTATTTAAATTATGGCACTTTCCCAACCACAGCTGCCATATGCAGACACCTTACACTATATATGACGAAGTTACTGCAGGAAGTAATAACCAGAGTTCTACCTATGCTATATGCTCTGATGAGCTTAAAATCTGAAATTGCTTATGAAATACAGGTAAACAGTGTGTGAGTATATACAATCTGTCTGAGTCCATGGGAATGACACTGCAGCCAACTTATGTTGTCAATGAATTTGAAAGAGCAGCCATTAAGGCATTGCAGAAAGACTTCCAGCAACTGAAGCTAAGGGTTGCCTGTTCCATTTTGAACAAATAACCTGGTGTTGGGTTCAGGCTCATGACTTGGCTAAAGAGTACAGGCAAAATGTAAGTTTCCAGATCCTTGTAAAACAACTGATGGTAATAGCTTTCCTGTACACAGGGGAAACTGCTCCAACAAGTGAGCAGCTAAAAGACAGGTTCCTGGACAGTCCCTTTGGCTTACTTAATGGACAGAGTACAACTATTTACTGGGAAGACCAAAGAAGTATGGGAGATGTTTCTTAAAATCACAATGCCTTCCTCTCATGTTTCCACCTGCCTTTTGGGGCAAAAAGCTCTGTGGAAGCCTGGCATATGAGACTGAGACTATTACTATCCAAATAGCAAGTTTTCTTACCTGAGCTTCTAAGGGTCATCCAGGCAGAACAGGAACAAACAAACAACATTTGGGAGCTTATCCTTAGGCTTCTCCAAAATGTCATAGTAAGAAGACAAGGCTTGAGAAGCTGTATACAGTACTTTAAAACAAGAAACAATACTCACTGGAAGACTATCTTAGAGCTGTAGTTCATAAATGCAGTTTGGGAGCTCTACATAATCCAAACAGATAAATGTTGACCACATATTATCCTTTAAGCACTCACTTTTGTGTCACATAAACTGCACATACTCTAACATAACCTTAAATAAAATAAAAAATAAAAAATCCCTTACACTTTCATAAAAATTACCTTTTGGAACTGACACATGTCCAGTGACCAAACTGAAGCATTAACGTACAAAGGTTTTCACCTATGCATCTCTCTTCTAACATCAATTAATCAAATTAGTTAACTGTCTCTTAACTAAGTCATCTGAAATGGACTCACCTGTTGCACTAAATAATATACACCTCGAGTCTTTGGCAATGAACTCTTGCCACTCCGTGCAACGGCTAATGCACCACCTGAACTGAACCTGTACTTTCAAGCTACTGGCATGTATTTAAGAAATAATCGACGACATGGTGTGGTATACTGAAGATTTACCCACGGTTGGTGTTGTTTAATCATAAGGGCGAAGCCTGAGTCATTAAATAAAGCCAACTGTGGGTAAATTTCAATATACCACAACCATGGAGTTGGTTATTGCTATTATACAATGACATTATTTAAGAAAAAAATACTTACTTTTCTTAAATAATGTCTTTGTATAACGGCGCATTACTGTTCTTCTGCTGGTTGTGGTACACTGCTTCCTTGTTTTGATGTACTGCGCATGCGTATGGGACTTGCGTTCCACGCATACCCATTACATCAATGCTTTAAAACAGAAGCAATGGAGAAAAGAAAGTCTCCGTTACTCCATTTTTTCTTTTCTTTTTATTTGTTAAAAAAATGTTTTGAGCACTTTATACCAACTGAAAAAAGTCCGGGGATTTACAACGGGCACGCTGGCCAATCAGCGTGCACGTTTTGGAATATTAATGGGGGGGGAGGTCATTGTATAATAGTTATTATATACAGTCAAAAAAAAAACTCTGAAACATTTCTTTCTCAGACTAACGTTTTATATGTCTGACTAGACATCTGAAATGTCCGCCATCGATAACAATGCATTTTTTTCAGTCTGCCTAATCATTACTATTAATAAAATACATTTCCTGCAATTTATGATGTGCTTCAACTTGTACGCATGAGTAAATAGGAAGAAGAGCAATTTTTGGAGAATAGCGGGTGAGTAGATGGACCCTGTGCAGTTCTAGGACATCTAGGAAGGAAGTTAGCTACAATGGAATTGAATAAATTAAGCTGTTATGCCCAAGTGGGACTAACCTGACAGGTGTGTCAGAAAAGAATTCAAGAATGCTCTGAAAAAGTATTTAATAAATAAATCCACTTTCAGTTCCTTTAGGGGCAATGGTTCATGAACAATCACATTGAACATAACATTTTATCTTGTACTACAGTTCATGTCTTTAAGGAAAGCAAAACGGTTTTGGCAAGGCTTATCACAGTGTCAGAAGAGTTTCTGAGCCACCAAGAGGCTGAGGGACCACTTGTAAGTGGATGTGTTAGTCAATTAGAGAGGTGGACTTGGAATATGGTTGGCTCCCAGAAAGTAACTGCATGACATCTCCCATTCCCATGCTCTCTTGGTTTCTTGAGATAAGGAATTTGGACAATTTACTCCATGTTTGTTAAGGCACCAAATCACTAACATGTCAGAATGGATGGCAGTCAACACTTTAGGCAAGCCATTCAGAAAGGCCTGGAATGTCAGGAGAACTGCCCTCATCTTCAGGATGTTGACATATAGAATCACCTCAGAGGATGTTTAAAGATGTTGAAATGTGTGCCCATTGTAATCCCTTCTCACCAAGGCTGACACACTTGTGGTGAGTGTCACCTATAGGATCAATAAAAAAAAGGTGTTCAATCTGGATAAATGTCAAATCTGCATTCACCATTGAAATTGCATCCTACAAACTTCTGAAATCAGAATAAGATAAGAAAATGGATGTGAAATCTGAGACCACTGAATTTGTAATGTCCACTGTAAAATTTACATGTGGTATCTGACCTGGAGACCACTGAATATGCTACCACCATGAGAGCTACAACTTTGAGGCAAAGATGGGCAGAAAACTTTTGAGAATCTAGAGGCATCCTTTCTTTGGCGTGTGGGGAACATATCCTGTTCCTTAGTGAATATGTTCTATGTTTTAATTAATCCAAGCTGTTGCTTATGAATGTAAGCATCTGGGAGTGGTTGAGTTGTGACTCTATGAGGCTGACTATGATTTCTAGGCAGTGGAATAATGAAATTAGAGAATGCTTTGCAGTAACTAAAGTCTATATCAAAGTACAGCAAGGAAATAGGCTATGTGAAGACTTTTTGCTCATTGTAGCCTCTAACAGGTTGCTACAACAAATGTGTTTAGTGCACACCCAAAAGACTGTGTTGAGCCTTAATGGAAGAATACAGAATTGATAATGGCTGACTCTTACCTGGAAGTAAAGAAACTGCCTGGACTGTTTGGCATTTCTGATGTGAAGGTGGGTATCCAGGAAATCCAGACAACACAACCAGTTTCCTCCAAAAGTACAGAAGGACAAATGCACTATGACCATGTGAAAGATTTGTTTGGAAATGAATTTTCCTAAGCCACTGAGATCTAGTATTGATTTAACACTGTTGATCTCTCTCGGTACTAAAAAAAATTCAGTTTAAAATCCAAACCAATTCTGGACTGGTGGGACTTCAAAGGTGGTCCTTTTGGAGGAAGCTTCCCTTTGTGGCCCTTGTTTTTTTATGCTGTGGGATACTAAGCCAGTGTAAGAATTGTAGGGGTACCATTGCATGGAAGGAGATGTTGTAATTTCTGGCTGTTACTCTTGTTATTCACCTGTCCATTTTGATAGAGTACTACACAGGCAGGAGGACACAGAGCTGGTCTCAGATTGCTTTCAGCGAGTGCTAGTTTTGTATACATCTTCAGGGCTGCTGCTGCTGACCACCCAAGGACAGGCCATGGCTACTTGAAGGTTGGTAAGACCCATTTTGTTTGGAATAATTACCTCTCAGGAAGTTGTCCTGAGAGTGAGGTTTCACCCAGAGTGCTGCTTATTCTTTTCCTGTATGCCACAAGTAAACCACATTTAGTGTTGGCTTTTCTGCATCCTGCTACAGGAGTGATGAAGAGGTTAAAATTTAACTTGCAAAGTGGTGAGGGATTTCAGCTCCTTTACCATTTTTTTGGATGTGCCTTTATTTCTGACCCAAAATGCATAAGTCTTTGATAGGGGTGTGATGGGTTCCTTCTCTTGGCCAGCAATCAAGGAGACTCAATCCTCACCACTGACTTCGATGAGGGATGGTCACTAAGAGCAAAGATGGATTCACACATATTTTCAGATGCAGCTCCCTGCACCAAGCACAATTTCCCTTAACTGCACACAGGGAGCAAGCCCTAAACCTGAGGCTGGACTCTCTCTCTCTCTCTCTCTCTCTCTCTAGGCCCACAGAAAACTCCACACTGACCACTTTGGAGCTCTGTGTCTTTGTTCCCAGTAGCTGACACACACACACTTGGATATTTGAGTTTCACACACACATACACACCTGGAAAACGTTGGAAGAGATTTACTAGCTGTGCCCCTTTCTGCCCAGACTTTTTTTTTGTTTTAAAGGTTTGTTTTGCTGTTTTTGTCTTAAACGCTGTGGTATGGCTCACGTTGGAAGCAGTTCGATGCAGAACCCATTGTTCTCCCAGGATCCTGCGGGAGATTCTAATAGCGTAAACGGAATCGGAGAGGGTGAAGAAGTGAATACTGACGGTGACTTGACCACGCTGATTCACCTGCTTTTAGGCAGGATGGATACGTTAACACAACGTATTGATCGTTTAGATAATAAGACCGGAAGGACTGAAGAGTTAAATGAAGCGGAGGAGATACCGGGTCTCAGAACAACACAAGGGACAACGCTAAGGAAGTTATGGATTCGAACAAAGTGTCTAGAGCTGCAGGACGTAACAGAAGTGGCTTAACAGTCGAAGAGACAATCGAGACTAATTGTTTGAATGCCACTTCAAACAGCGATACACAAATTCCACCAGGTCAAGGACACTTGCCCATGCACAACACAGGGCACACACAAGGTACTGTAATGAGAAGTAGGTTGCGATTCGGCACCTACTATAGATTTGTATTTGAATAAGAAGAACTTTTTCAATGACAGTTATGATTATAATAATGAAAGTGAACTGTGTTTGGGAGCTACGGGCTCAGTATTGGACAATATTAACATGCTCATCAGCAATTTTGATGCTAAATTATTTAAATGTAAAAAATTACAATTAGAAATTGCTTATTTAGAGGAGTGCATAGAAAGAAAAATTGTTCCCAAAGGGCTCAGGCAATGGCGTTTTCCAGTAGGTGTGATTGAAGGGTCTCCATTTCATTATGTATTGCTTGACCTTTTTGATAAACAGAGCTTTGAGTTCATGAGAATATTGATTCAGCATTATGATGAACAAATAAACACCCTAAGAGAGGAATTAGCTGGGTTGGAACAACAAATTAAAGAGCACCAAGATTTCTTGAGGTATAAATATGATTATGCACACATTTTCACAAGCATAGAGGCCACTACTAGTAAGCTATGTGAAAACAAGAAAAAGAAAATTAGGAGAGATGTCCAACAGTATAAGGCCAACGTGGCCTACCCAGCACCTCCGCAGGTGGGTAAAGCTAAGAATACTAACAATATGAACAAGGTCAAAGCTAATGGAATCCCTTCTAAAAAAGACCGATATGATTTGCCCAGAGTAGGGCAGGCAGCGCATTGTTTAGATGATTTTCTGAATAATGAAGAATTTAATAACCAAGGGGAAAACCTTAGGGGGGATGGTTTAGAGGATGACGTGGAGGTTATAGTCATGTCAGACAACGCGGGCATAACACCCCCACCACAACAAGGAGCTTCTAATTATAAAGGAGGTGAAATTGGTGATAACCACAATCAGGGTTTTTGGGAAGGCCGGAATTCACACCAGATGAATTTGAGGTCAAAGAGGATGGGGACATCAGGCACCAACCTAAAGAGCAAGCAGAACCAGGGAAGGCTATGACAATTGAAGAGGATTACCCTGTGGTAGTATGTAGTTCAGAAGGAGATTTTAGGATTTTTAATTACACTACCTTGAACATCACCAAGGACATGGCGGATTTCTTCTCTAAAGGTTTAGGATTTGTCCCTGATTCCCACATGGATCTAGTTAAAACCTTAATAGACCTCAAATTGTTCGTTCGTAAATTGAACTTGAAAACTGTTTTAGGTAGGGATTCGGCTTTAATTAACCCTTTTAGAATAGCTAGCTTGTTTAACCCACCCCTCGTCAATCACCTGAAATCATTCGAAAAGGCCTGCGAGCTAGATTTAAGACACTTAGCAGAGGGTAAACATAGTAAAAAGAGGAGTATCCTCAACATTTCCAGCGAACAGCGGGACTTCTTGACTTTAATTCAGGACTGTAACATACGGGTGATGAAACCTGATAAGGGTAATGGGCTCATTTTCATGGATAACTTTGATTATGTAAACAAATTATCTGCCCATTTAAATAACGGCCCGTATGAAACAATCAGTTTGAATGAAGTTAACAAAGCCTTTAGTTACATCAGGAATGTCATCGAGGATCTATTTTTGGAGGAGTTTATTGACCAGGACATTCACACTTACTTGTCCATGTTAGCACCAAAAATGCCAAAGTTTTTTGGAGTCCCAAAAATTCATAAATCCATCATTGAACCCCCGTTTAGACCAATTGTTGACAGCAGGGGGTCTATTTTAGTGGGGTGTGCTAAATACGTGGATACAATTCTTAAACCACTTATAAAAACTGAAGAACAAATTTGTAGGGACTCGTGGCATTTTTTGGAAAACATTAATAAAATAGTCTATGATCCCAATTTTATTTTCTTAACAGTGGACATAAAAGACCTGTATACGGTGATTCCGCAACAATTGGGAATTGAATGGCTACGGTCTTTCATGGAAGGTAAAAAGGTACCTCAGAACATTATTTATATCACTGAAACGTTAATGGAACTGATTTTAAAATACAGTTTTTTCAATTTTAATGGGGTCACCTATAAACAAACCACAGGGGTAGCCATGGGCTCCCCGTGTGGTGGAGCATTTGCCAATTGTGTCATTGCACAATGGGAAAACATGTTCTTATTTACTAATGAAGTATATAAAAAACATGTCGCCTGGTACACCAGATACCAGGACGACATGTTTTTTCTGTGGAACGGCCCTGTTGATGACATAAAGGGCTTCATCGACATTATGAAGACTTTTACTAGTTTTCTGGATTTTACCTTTGAAGTTAATGTCAATGAAATAAATTACTTGGACATACTGCTTGTTAAGGACTATGGGGAATCGAGATTTATGAGTAGTATTTATCGCAAACCCACGTATTCCAACGGGTTTCTACATTTTAGTAGTTGCCACCCTTACCATCAAAAGAAAGCTGTGGTCAAAGGACAGATGGTAAGGGCAGCACGTATGACCACTAGAGACGTGGATTTCGTTAAGGAATGCGATAAATTAACTAGCATGTTCATCAATAGGGGTTATCCGCAAGTACTTCTTATTGAAATTAAAAGGAAGTAGAAGGCAAAAGGAGGGCTGGCCATTTTCGGCCTATTTTGAATTCAGAGTATTTTTATAGTAATATGGAAGACGACAACAAGGCAATTGAATTGGGGAATATAGTTAGGAAGGATGTAGGAACTAAGTTTTTGTGTACGTTTTCTGTTGATCATCATTACATCAGGGACATTCTACAGAAGAATTGGTTAATAATTAAAGAAGACAAACAGCTAACTGACCTATTAGGCATAGTTCCAGGATTTACTTTTAGAAAAGGTTTGTCGCTGAAGTCCCTCTTGGAGAGGAACAATAATAAAAAAACATTTTCTAACAGGCGTCAAGGGATGACCCGATGTGGGACATGCCGTCAGTGCAAATGTATCCTAGAGGGGTTCCAATTCAACATCAATGGGAACATATACAAAGTTATGGGCAGCTTTAATTGTGAGTCTAAGGCAGTCGTTTATGTTGCCCTATGCACCCTATGTTCGGCTTTCTACATAGGAAAGACCGAAAGGGCGCTTAAAAAACGGATATATGAACACCTTTATGCTATTTCAAAGGGTGACATAAAGAATGCACTAGCCCGCCATATTGTTGACTATCCGGGGCATGCTTTCCATTTTGTGGTGGTAAAACAAGTACCCACAGACTTAAATAGTGGCCCCTGGCAGTTAATTTTAGAAAAGGAAGAACTCCTTTGGCAAGTGAGAACGGCAGCGTACACTTATCCCGGCTTGAATGAGGCTATTGCCTTGTCTTGCATCCTCAGATTATTAGCCATGAGGAGATAAATTAGGTTTGATTTCAACTCTGACTGATTCCCTTGAGGTCTGTTTGGCTGCTTAGGTGCATCCTTTTTTCTCGGATGTCTGTCCACTTTTTGTAGTTTTACAGCTTTTACCTTTGCACAATAGGTTGTTTATTACTACGTATTCTAGTTAGGCTCAGGCAGCCTTTTTTATGGTGACCTTTATGTGTTTTCTGATTTTATGTTGGGGGGGGGGAGTATCATTGTTTTATTTTTTTAAGTTTTATAAGGCAACACTATTTGATGTGTAAGGATTGTTTTCCTTCTGCCACACTAGTTGTTTAATATATGTCATTTATATTTATTTAGTTCATAACATTCTCTTTAGTATTTATTTGTTTGTATACATACATTGGAATTATTAGAAGGTTTATTCTATTGAGGTATATTTTATAAAAGAATGGTAGGATTTTACATATATTTGTAAACTGACAAAAGATGTCCTTCTGTTTAACCAAGACGAAAAAGTTGGTTTGGTTGTTCATATGAATGTTTTTATATGAATGTCTTTTGTTAATTAAAATTTGTTAATTAGGGAGGGGTTACTAGTATTTAACCTCAACCTTTCATTGAGTCTAACTGTTTTGTCTGAGGAAGGAGGGTTAGTGAACCTTCCGAAAGTTCTTGGTTAATAAAGTGCTAACACCATTGTTTTTAAAAGCTATCGCCTGCTTATTGGAACATTTATTACTTCTGCACTCAGCTTCCTTCGTGGTTTTCTTTTTAAAGGTTTATCGATGAGGGATGGTCACTAAGAGCAAAGATGGATTCACACATATTTTCAGATGCAGCTCCCTGCACCAAGCACAATTTCCCTTAACTGCACACAGGGAGCAAGCCCTAAACCTGAGGCTGGACTCTCTCTCTCTCTCTCTCTCTCTCTAGGCCCACAGAAAACTCCACACTGACCACTTTGGAGCTCTGTGTCTTTGTTCCCAGTAGCTGACACACACACACTTGGATATTTGAGTTTCACACACACATACACACCTGGAAAACGTTGGAAGAGATTTACTAGCTGTGCCCCTTTCTGCCCAGACTCTGAGGTAATCACTCTACCACTAGTCAGCTTCCCTAAGACTCTTACAAAGGGTACCCAATTCTATTGTATAAAATTGGGTCTATATCATAAGTTCGAACATTGAATTAGCCGAAACCTTGAACTGGGAAGTTCGAACTTTCAAAATAGTGAAGCCACGGTACACCAAATTTTTTCCCAGGGAAAAAAAATTGGTGGGCCATTTCTGCGGCTTTGCTATTTCCTCCACTGTAGTGCAATCTCAGAGTTGGTATATTTAAGTATGGGGGTGTGGGGGACACAGTCCCCCATGTTGGGTGGTGTGGGGGGCTTAGAAAAAGTTTAAAGTGTTTATTTTTTTGTTTGTTTTGTGCTAGAACAATGATTTTTTTAAATCGCTGTTCTGAGCATTTCAATTTCTTGTGTTTCGGGTTCGATATTTACATAGTCGAACTTAAGACAGCTCGACTATGCGATATAGACCCGTAAAATTAATACTAATACAAATGGTAGGGTGTGACCAAAGCAGAAAGGATTTTAGGAGCGCCCACAATGTCATTAAAACAAGCATAAGTACTCTTAAGATGTTAAAAGTATTCTCTAAAGGACCAGCCACAATGAAAGGTATTAATACAGTTAATGATAAATAATAAAACAGAAAACAGAAGAATTTTGAATACAATAAACAACAGAGTTTCAACCACAGAGATATAAAACATAATACAGTTGGATAGTTTCTCACAGACGAAGAAAACAATACTAAATTATTCTCACTCAATGTTCTTGACTGACTAAATAATTACTGATCCCTGACTTCTTATTAAAGCAAGGCAAGCTGATGTGTGCTGAGTGTCTTACTACAGCAAAAAAACAGATGATATATCTCTTTGTCTTTGTGGATGCATGAGATAGATATACTATCAGAAATCTTTCTTGTCAGGTTCCAAAGTGCTGCTGTGAGAGTTCCAAAGAAACCAGATGCTGGTTAGAGGATTACATCACCTCTTGTCACCTGACTCTGGTACAAAATGCACACAGAGCTTTGCTAAGATTTGTGGCAGCATCTGAAAGCTATAACACAATTTTAAACTTTCCACCCTTCCAAAGTTTTCTGATAAACATACACATTTGATCAGTTACGGCAATACAACCTAATATACATGCATACATTCTTTCTGTCCAGCAGGACATACTGTTGATGCAATTTTAACACAAGTAACTTTATAAGTATATTTTAACTCAAACATATGTACAAATCAGTGTGATAATCAAATAACATAAAATTCTTTACAAAACACAAGCTAGGTATGCTGGCATATATACACATGTACTGCCCTACTCTCCCTGGCACAGATGGCATTACCTCATAAGATCACAAGGGAAATTCATGAAGATCATTTTAATATCGAAAGTAAAGTCAATTAATTTGTGCCATGCATGCTGTTATACAGTAATGTCAAATCCTGCAGCTTTGGGTGAACCTTCAGTGGTGTTAAAATCAATGCTCATCATATGATTGATCATCACGAAACAGCTGAAGATTAGGGTTACATATTACATTATCAAAGTTTCAGTACTTGGAATACTATATGGTCGACACCATATGATCGAAGTACTAAAACTTCAAAAATGTAAATTAAAAAAAAAAAAAAGAAAAGAAACAAAAGTAACTGCTATGAGCAAGGGGCAAGCCCCCCTGCACCCCCCCTCACCCCCCTACTTAAATTTACCAACTCCGAGATCGCACTTTAAAAGAGTTAAGCACAGGAAAGGGAAGGTTTCCCTTTCCTACACTGTAGCACGATCTCAGAGATGGTATATTTAAGTAGCAAGGGGTGTGGGGGTGCAGGGGGGCTTGCCCCCCTGCCTACACACTTTACTTTACCTTTTTTTTTTCAGCTTATTTGGAGCATTCGAAAATGTAATTGTTCAGTCATTAAAGGTTGACCTTTAGTGATTTGAACAATTACATTTTCGATGTTCCAATAGGAACCCGAAGATTAGGACATTTGGTAGTTGTGCATGGTATTGAGCATTTCACTGGAGGCATACCACTGGAAATCCACAATGTGTGCTACACAGATTAGTAACTTTAAGAAAAAGGTGGAGGATGCATAAACACATACTCCTAATTGACTCCTTGTCTTCTGAATGGACTACATGGCTCATGGGAGATAATGCCCTCCTGAGGTCAGTTGAAAAATTAGGATGTCTGGTTAAGGTGTCTCCAACCAGAAATTCCACTCCACATGGAGCTAAATGTGAACCTTCTTAGGTACAGTGGTCATCATATTGAGTTTTGTTCAGGCTAAACTGATGGCCATTGTGTGGGTGTTTAGAAACAGGGTATTGCCCAGGAGGTTTGCTGGGTAGATCAAAAAGCTTTTTGTGGAGAAGATATGGGACTGGTTGGTTACTCCTGCTTTGATGCACTAGTTCTAAGACCTCCACAGAATTGAAGTATTCTAGGAAGAGAATATGTCTCCTCATCATCAATCAGATCAGCTGGGGATGATTCAGCAGTTAAGTAGCTGTATTTCATTTTGCACAAATCTTTCCTCATAATCTCCCAAGGGAGAAGCTTGATGACATACATTTGGGAGCTCAACTCATGGTGAGGGAGCTACACAAGACCTTATGTCTTTTTGTCCTGCTGAATGACAGTTATCAGTATCAAACACAAAGGAAGAGACATCTCCAGTGACAAAACAGCCCAAACTGTCAGGCAGTTCAAGCTGAACTAACAGACAGACAAGTTTGGATGCCAAGCTCTTCAGAGCTTTCCTGCCAACACAGTGAGGGAGAGTGAGTCATAAAAAATAAGGTTAGAAAGAACAAAAAATAATAACTGCACCTGGCATAAACAACACTCAAAAAATAAGGGGGGAGGAGGGAGAGACTGGCTACTGCAACAGTAATTATTTGAAAATCGACTGTTGTGGTAAGTTTACTTTCATAACTATATTAAGTTCATCATATTGATCACTGCTGCAGTAGCCTTAGTTGTATGGGTAGATTACTCTAATTTAATACATTTGGAAGGTATAAGGAAAAGAGTTCAGAGGCCCTTGGAAAATAGTCCTTGCAAAGCCTGATCTAGACTTACAGAAGGAATCAAGCTTATAGTGTTTTGTAAAAGGATGTACAGAGAAAGTACAGTTTTGTACCTACCATAAATGTAGATGTTCGAAGATCCACATTGCTGCAGTCCTTACACTTGGGTAGTCCGCTGTCCTCGGTCGGCCCGAATATCAAAGTATAAGGCTGACGTCGGTCAAGGCGCATTTGACTGACATCAGGACGTCAGGGTACAAATGCGCATGACCGACGTCATATCCTCAGTCTTTTCTTGCCCCAGATGTCAGAAGACCCTAAAAATAAAGGTCAAAACCAAAAGACAGCAAACAAACAACCAACCATCCTAGCACTAAAAATATGTACAATATATACAATATATACAATATATACAATATACCTCATATTGACAACCCAACCCACACAACCGCCTCTAACTACAGAGGGGAAGGAGGGAGGGTATTGGACTGCAGCAATGTGCATCTTCGAACATCTACATTTATGGTAGGTACAAAACTGTACTATGTTCTTCATCTCACATTGCTGCAGTCCTTACACTTGGGTAGAATCCCAAAGCAGAGGTAAGGGAGGATGGCCAAACTATAAGGAAGCAGGAGCTGCCAAAATGCCCTGCAAAACAGCAGTGGCAAAACCAGCCCTGGATTTAGAGTAAAGTGGTAGGTGATAATGCCTAGAAAAAGTCTGCACTGAACTCGAGCTGCCTCCAAAATATCCTTAGTTGCCACCCCCCTCAAAAAAGCTGTCGAAGTGGCAGTAGCCCTAGTGGAATGAGGCCTAATCCCAGCTGGACTCTCCTTGCCATGATGGGAATAACAGAAAGCAATGCAAAACCCAATCCACTTAGAAATAGTTTGTTTTGACACAGGCTTGCCCTGAGAACTCAAAGCAAAAGAAACAAATAACTGCTGAGACTGCCTGAACCCTTTAGTTCTGTCCAAATAATATCGCAACTGCCTGTGTACATCTAAAGTGTGCAAAATCTTTTCCCCTTTATTTTGGGGATTTGCATAAAACGTAGGCAAATGAATAGTTTGGTTTAAAGCCACACTAGAAACCACTTTAGGCATAAAGGAAGGATTAGTACGTAAAGATACCCTATCCTTATGGAAAATTAAGAAAGGCTCAACCGCCATAAGGGCCTGCAACTCAGAAACCCTTCTTGCAGAGGTAATAGCCAACAAAAAAGCAGTCTTCCATGATAAAAACTTTAATTCAGTAGTAGCTGCAGGCTCAAAAGGTTGTAGAGTGAGTTTCTCCAACACAAAATTGAGATCCCAAGCAGGAGTAGGAGCTCTTCGTGGGAGTCTTATATTCTTTGCCCCTCTAAGAAATTGCTTGAACAAAGGATGAGAAAACAATGGTGGGTCACAATTATACTGAGCCGAAATTGCTGCAGCATGAACCTTAATAGAAGAGAAGGACAAACCTTTGTCCAGTAACTCAGTAAGATATTGAAGAGCCACACGTAAATTAGGCTCAGAAACATCAAAATCCTTTGCTGCACTCCAAAATAAAAATCTCTTCCATTTATCTGCGTACACTTTCCTTGTACTAGGCCTTCTAGCTTCCAAAATAACATTCAAAACTTGCTGTGGAAGTGGAGGCCCACTATGGTTCAAAACAGAATATGCCAAGCTGTTAGGTGCAGAGAGTGAAGCTTGACATTGAGCAAATGACTGTCCTCCTGAGACAATAGGTGTGGAATCGAAGGCAAAGGCCATGGAGGCTTCCGTACCAGGTTTCTCAGTAATGGGTACCAATGCTGTCGAGGCCAATCTGGAGCTATCAAAATCATCCTTGGCTTGTCTTGTCTGGCCTTTAGTAGTACCTTTGGGAGGAGAGGCAGAGGCGGAAAGGCATACACATGAAGATTGCTCCAACTGAAGGAAAGAGCATCCACTTTCCAAGCTGTGGGATGAGACCTTTTGTGCAAAACTTTGGCAGCTGGTGGTTTAGAGGAGAAGCGAACAGATCTATGTCTGGAGTTCCCCATGACACTGTCAATTTCTGAAATACATGAGGATCCAATTTTCACCCGTGGGGATCCATAATTCGTCTGCTCAACACATCTGCTAAGAAGTTCTGTGCTCTCGGCAGAAACCTTGCCTGTAGATTGAGCTGTAAACTGAGAGCAGTCTCCCACAAAATCATTGCTTGCCTGCATAGAGGATAAGAATGTGTTCCCCTTGCTTGTTGATGTACCACATGACAGTTGTGTTGTCTGTTAGAATCAACACCTGCCCTGGAAGAAGTAAATCCTTGAAAGCTATTAATGCAAACTGGACTGCTAACATCTCCTTCAAGTTGATATGTAGATGTTGTAGTCTGGCAGGCCACTTGTCTTGTATCCACTTTCCATTTAGATGAGCTCCCCAAGCTTTGTCTGAGGCATCTGTCGTTAAAATCTGACTCGCCTCTGGCCGGGTCACAGAGAGTCCCTTGTTTAGGTGACATTCCTGAGCCCACCACAAAAATTCCTTTTGAATGCAAGGTATTATTTGAATGACAGTGTCCAGATCCTGGCAGTGCTGTGTCCATACATTTTTGAGATACCATTGTAGCTTCCTCATATGCAGTTTGGCATTGGGAAGCACCAGAATACAAGATGCCATGAACCCTAAGGCTTGAAGGACTGTCCTTGCAGTCAGCCCGGACTGATGAGATAGTTGATGGAAGTAAAGGGAAAGATTCTCTTGTTTGTCCGGGGTTAAAAGGCCATCTGGGATGCTGTATTCAGTCTTACACCCAGAAAGCACATGTCCTGAGAGGGTACTAGACTGGACTTTATTTCGTTCACAGAATACCCTAGGCATCTTAGCACTGCTATCACATATTCCAAATGATGAAGAAGCTCGTCCCTTCCTTGAGCCAGAATCAGGCAATCGTCCAAATAAGGATAGATCTGAATTCCTTTTAGCCTGAAGAAAGCTATCACTGGAGCCAGAACTTTCGTGAACACTCTGGGCGCAGTAGATAAGCCAAAGGGCAATGCAGAGAACTGATAGTGAGAAGTCCCAGCTCGAAAACGCAGATACTTCCTGCAACTTAGTCTGATAGGAACATGAAGGTAAGCCTCCTTGAGATCCAAAGTTACCATCCAATGATCTTTGCCCAGCAGAGGTAAAAGCTGCTGTAACGTCAACATTTTGAACTTGGGAATGTCCAGATAAGTGTTGAGGATAGATAAATCCAAAATTGGTCTCCACGTGTTCCCCTTCTTTGGTACTAGGAACAGGTGAGAATAAAATCCTAGGCCCACTTCTGGCATAGGGACCGGCTGTATGGCCCCTATTTGGAGTAACAGAGAAATTTGCTTGTGAGCCTCTATTCTTTGTTGAGGAGGAACGTCTGGCATGCCTTTGAAAGGAGGCAAGGTATGGAAATAAAACCTGTAACCGTGGTGTATGATATCCAATACCCATCTGTCTTGGGTAATTAAACTCCAATTTTCTTTGAAAAGTGCCAACCTTCCTCCCAGAGGTGCTGCCAGACGAGAAGGCTCTGGCAGCTGAAAAGGTAGGTCATTGGGTCTGTTTACGAAAGGACTGACCCCTGCCCTCACCTGAAGACTGTGCAGGAGAACTCCCTGTTCTAGGCCTGAAAGAGCCCTGAGCTCTGCCCCTACCACGTCTAGATCTACCCCTAGACTGGGAATCATAAGAAGGATACGTCCACCCCTTAGTAGGCCAATTTCTACTAAACTTTGGAGGTTGAACCTGCAAAAAATCTTTAACAGTCTGCATAGACTTAGCCTTGTCTTCCATTTTCTTTAAAACTGCCTCAACAGGAGAACCAAACAACACATCAGAGTGTAAAGGAGCATCTACCTTAGACTTCAATTGTGAAAGTAGATAGTTTTGTTATTTCAACATGTGAAACTGGCAATTCAAAGCCCTCATAGCTAGAGTGGAAGAAGTATAAACTTTCTTTCCCCATCTATCCAAGGCCCTGGCTTCTTTATCTGCAGGAACCGGATTCTTGACAACAGAAGCCTTAACACCTTTAGGCCCCTGGCTAACAGTTTCTGGGTCTGCCCTAGGACTCTTAAAAAGATACTTATGAGCTTCAGGCACCCTGTAATACCCATCCGGTTTAACAGGAGCTGGAGGCAAAGAATCAGGATTAAGAGAAGCCTCTGTAAAAACATCTTCCACTACATCCAAAACAGGAGGTATAGCCAAAGGCCTATGCTGGGGTAAAACAAAAATTCCCTAAGCCTTTTCCTGGAATCAGGGAAGTCCTGGCCTTCCCACTTAAAATGCTCCCTCATGGAATGAAGAGTTTCTGAAAAGAAAAATCCTCAGGAGGAGAAGCAGAAGGAGTAGAATCATCCACATCAGAATCAGAATAAGGAGAGTACTCCTGCAAGTCTTCAGCCGAAGACTCTGAAACATCCGAAGCCTGCTCAAAACTCCTAGCTCAGGCTCCACCCTAGGTCTCTTATCAGGAGGGGGCAAAGAACCCCTAATCAAAGTAATCAAATCTTCTGCCATTTTATGCATATGCTTCTTGGGCACAGTTCCCGAAGAACTAGGGGTGACACCAACTGAAGCTAAACCTGGCCTGCCTCTGGGAGAAGCCTTGGAAACAGAAGGAGAGGGCCTAACCACCCTAGGCAGGGAGGGAGTATAGTAACCTGAGAAGCCCCATCAGCCTGACCTGCCTCCTGAGAGGCCACATCCTGCAATAACAAAGTCTCTCCCTGGGATCCCAAAGAAACCTCCGGTGGAACCACCGGCTCCACCGACACCTCTAAAGAACCGGCGTCCGGTACGGACGGTTCTTCTAGCCTAGGCTTAACTGCTTTGTCCTTGCGCTTCTCTCGAAGAAGCGGCCGGAGCATCCGATGGCATTTTATAATTGCACCGCTTCCAAAGACTAACCTGGCACAATCTAATCTTCTCTTTATAGTGCGCTTATTGAATCTAGCACAAGCGTGACACCCAACAACGTCGTGCTCAGGCCCTAAACAAGGAATACACAAAGTATGGTAGTCTCTATGCGGTATTTGTTTCCCACAAGAAATACAATTATTCACTTTTTCTGACATCCGGTAAACCACTGAGGCAAGAAAAAACTAAAATATTCCCCAATGGGGTACTTAGCCAACTTTGACTCGGTCTGAAACTCCGAAATCGAACAATTTCAGAACGCCAACCGGCACTTGCAACGCTGCTTCTGCATCGGACCATGCGGCAAAAAAGACTGAGGATATGACGTCGGTCATGCGCATTTGTACCCTGACGTCCTGATGTCAGTCAAATGCGCCTTGACCGACGTCAGCCTTATACTTTGATATTCGGGCCGACCGAGGACAGCGGACTACCCAAGTGTAAGGACTGCAGCAATGTGAGATGAAGAACATCCAAGCTGCACCTTCTAGAAAACTTCTAGAATCTAACCATTTTCAAAAATCCATAGAAGAAACCAAGGCCTTGGTAGAGTGGGCCTTGATTCCATCTAGAAAAAAATGTTGTGGTGAGTACAACAAAAGCTAATAGCTTTAGACAACCATTTGGAAATAGTCTGCATTGCCACAGGTTGTCCATTCTTCTTACATTCACAAGAAAAGAGCAACATATCCAAAGATCTGAATGATTTAGTTCTTTTAAGAAAGCACCTCGGTTGTCAGTGGACATCCAAGGTATGGAGTATCCTTTCTCCTGCATTTTTAAGATCAGTAAAGAAAATGGGGGAATGAATAATCTGGCTTAAAGTAAACTCAGATACCACTTCAGGCATAAAAGACAGATTAGTTCTCAAAGAAATCCTGTATCTGAGGAAACATGAGATAGTATTAACTTATCATAAGAGCTTGATAATCAGAAACTCTTATTGGAGAGGTCAGAGCAATCAGGAAACTGTTTTCCATGTTAAGATTTTCAAGTCAGCCAGATTAGCTGGTTCAAATTAAGCAAGTGTTAGCTTCTCTAACAAAAAATAAGATCCCAAGAAGACACTGCTTTTCTTAGATTCATAGGTAGGTACTAGGCTATCAGCCCAAGGGCCTAAGTAAGCCTAGCCAACAAGGTTCCCTGGCTTATGCCACCCAAGAAAGTTATTTTCCTGTGCCCCTGTCAAGCAGAGCCACAGACGTGATCCCCCAGGGTGTATTTCCTATTTCCCATCCACTCATTAAGATTTTTCTTGAAGAGTGCTAATGAGGAACTTTGCTTGACATAGATGGGTAGCTTGTTCCAGAGTATGGGAAGTCTCTGGGACAGGAATCTATCCCTCCAGCATGTCCTGTTTATTGTGCTGACAAGGTTTAGGTCCCTAGAGTGTGTAGCTCTGACAGATTGTGATTTCTTTAGGTGTAGCATGTGAAACAGCTCTGGGTTTGATATAGCTTTATATGTTAGGCAGAGATCACCTTGGAGTAGGCGATATGCTACAGAGTAAAGCTGGAGTTTTTTGAGATGATCAGTGTAGGGCATCTGTTTGAGGCCAGTAATCCTCTTTGTGAGGTACTTCTGTGGCCTTTCCAGCTGCTGCAGATGTCTTGAAAGGTACATTCCAAAAGGGACATTGTACCCTATAATGGGTCTAATGAGTGTCAAGTAGAGGGGAACAATGACCTCTTTTTTCCTGGATGAGAACCCTTTTGTGATAACGTGTGCCACGCAGAAGGATTTCCTGACTATTGTAGCGATGTAATTATCAATGGAGAGACTACTGTCCACCTGGGTCCCAAGGTCTCTTATTACACATTCAGCGTTAAGTAGACTGCCGACTATGTGGTAGTTCATGGGTACAGAGTTCCAAAGGGGATGACAATGCACTTTTTGGCATTGAGCTTGAAGCCATAACTATGACACCAGGCATCTGTCTCAGTGAGGCCCTTCTGTAGGATGTCCACATCATTTGGGGACTCGACTATGGCTTGTAGTTTGCAGTCATCTGTGAACTTCGTTAGCCAAAGGCCTTCTGTGTTAGCCTGTACTTCAGAGAAGTAGATACCAAACAAGAGAGGTCACAGGACTGAACCCTGTGGTACTCCACTTGTCACTGGTTTGAAGTCAGATTTGGAGTCTGCAACTTATACAGTGTGAGTTCTGTCAGTGAGCCAATTGGCAACCCATCTTGTGACATAGGGATTTATACCTAGTTTAGTGAGTTTACCTATAATTCCAGAATGAGGGATGGTGTCGAAAGCCTTGGCGAGGTCAAGATAGGCTGTGTAAACCATCTTACCCTTGTCTATGGCTTTGATGACTGCCTCAAAGAAGTCGATCAGGTTCAGAAGGCATGATTTGCCTTTCACAAACCCGAACTGGGTGGCGTCCAGAGTTTGGAGGTTACCAATGTCTTTGTTTATGAGTTTCATGATGATACGTTCCATAGCCTTGCAGACCAGGCTCGTCAGGCTAATAGGGTGATAGTTCCCAGGATCAGTGGTGGCTCCCCCTTTGTGGAGTGGGATAACTGTTGCTGTGTGCCATTCAGTGGGCACAAAGCCTGATGTGAGGCTATGATTGAACATGGTGCTTAGGTGGGGAGCCAGTTCGTTCTGAAGTTCATGTATAACGCAGCCTGGGATGTTGTCCGGTCCCATGGATGCTGTGTTTTTGGCTTTAGAGAGTGCAGCTTTTACCTGCATAGTTGTAACTACAGGAACTCTGCATTCTTCCTGTATAGATATGGGCCCTTTAGGGGGTGAGAGGGGGGTAAAGTTAGCACTGAACCTATCTGCCAGATGTTGGCAATATCAGTTGCTTCTGTAATTTTCGTGCTGTTGTGCTGTAACTCAGAGCAGATCTGGGTGCTGCCATTGAGATTCTTGACATAGCTATAGAATGCTTTGTGGTTGTCCCTAGAATAAGTGGTGATTTTGTTTTTGTAGCTAGCTTTGGAGGATCTTATAAGGGATCTCAGCTTCTTACTAAGGCTGACCAGGGAGCTCCTCCACTCATGGGATTTTACTCTCTTTTGCAACAGTTTCTTCCTTCTGTTGTAGAGTTTGTTTATGGCAGGGGAACACCAGATTGGCTTCCTTTTTTGGAGGATAGCATCTTGGTTCTGTTTGGGATAGAATGATCCATGCACTCGTGTAAGTGCTTATAGAGTGCATTTGTGTAGGATTTGGCAGTCATAACTGTATTGTCCATCTGCGTGAGTGTCATGAAGTTCATCACTTCTGTCTTAAGAAGCATGAAGTTGGCTTTGGAGAAATGTTTTACCATGGTTATCTTAATGGGCGGTGGGGGCAGGATGTGGATATCCAGGGTGATTAGCTTATGGTCGGATCTGACCAATGAGGAGCTGACTTCAGTTGTGGAACACCGGTCACTCATGTTGGTAATGACTAGGTCTAGGATATTGTTGCCCTGCTGGGGGTGTGGATAAGTTGATCCAGGGCATTGGAATTTAAGAATTCCAGAAAGCGTTCAGCGAAGGAGTTGGAACATGAGTAGTTTTCCTAGTTAATGGTGGGGTAGTTGAAATCACCCATTATTAGGGTGTTTGGTTGAACCCTAATATTTTCCAGTATATCAAGAAAAGAGGAGTGGGAATCCTGGGGCATGGTGGGGGATCTGTAGCAAGCTACAATTTGGATAGAAGTTTTGCCCAGAGTTAGTTGCACTTGGATAACCTCGGATGCATTATGCTGAGCAACTAGCCTGGAGGTGTGGATATCCTTAACGAATATGGACACACCTCCGTCTTTGGTGTTTCGGTCCAGGTTAGATGGCCGAAAAGTGTGGTATGAGTTATAGCCTGGTAATGCAGGGGTGCTCTCTGGAGTCTTGACTCAGCCTCAGTCACTGCACAGATATCGATGTTCTCCATTTTAAGGAGTGCCTCGAGGGAGTGCATTTTAAGATTTAGACTTCTAGCATTGAGTAGCATCACCCCCAGTTTTTGCTTGCCTTTTCCTGCTATGGTAATGAATTTGTAATTTGAACCTTGCCTAAAAAAGGCATTATAGGGGTGGCAAGAGCCTTAGCCAGTATCCAGAATTTTTTTTTTTTTTTTTTTACTTTTGCCTAGGTGAATGTCTGGATTAATGTCCTTGGATTAATTTAATAATGTGTGTGTGTGTGTGTGTGTGTGTGTGTGTGTACGATATGTGGGCTTTAAAACTAAGAAAACAATGTGAATGTAATGAAAAGTTTTCCTTAAGTAAATAAATGTTCAGTGTGAGTAGAAGAGTCTGTAGCTGAGGGAAGATGTACATTTTCTTCTTACGTTTCTGTGCAGACAAGCTGACTGCAAGCTGACTACAAGTGCAGGCAATAAAGCTTGAAAAGCATACAATTAAAAAGCACAAGGGCAAGCAGTTTAGTAAAAAATAAAGTTTAAATTTATTGGAAGTGAATAAGAGATAGCACCTTTCCTGGTACTAAAATATGCCAATGCATTTATTAGAACAGTGTATAATTTGGTTTTATTTAAAGATAGCCAGTGCAATTAAGGCTAAAAGTTACTGTTTTCTGAAAGCATGCAAACTGTTCCTTATATCTGTAAGGGGGATAAAGTTAAGGCAACAGCAGATATCAATCAGTGTAAGTAGAAGCTCAGGCTATAACATGCGCCTTAGTATGATTAATTTAATTTTAGGTTAGGTAATGCCTGTGGGTGCAGCTGTTGAGTTGGACAGACAATTGTTCCTATCAGGAAAGTTAAACTTCAGTATTTGAGGATGTACATAGTTTTGTGTGTTTGTTTTAAGTTAATAGTTTACGGCGGTGCTCTGGGAGTGCGTTTGGTTTTTTTTTTTTGTTTGTTTGAGGGTTTTCATTAAAATAAAAAGTCTTGTTAAATTTGACATAGTTTCAAATGGAAATGACAAGAAACAACTGTATAAAGGATCAACCTGTCAAATAAAAGTGGGTACATGTAGTACAAAAGCTGAAAACAGACATTTAATAAAGCTGTCACATATAATAAATGGGAATATAACTTCTTATCACAATGGCCAGACTATTCGTATTATTTTGGAATATGAATGGCCTCACAGGTATAGACAAAAAGGTAAGAGTATTGAATTATATTAAGAAATGCAGAGTACAAATACCAATACTACAGGAGACACATTTGGAAAGAAATGAGCATGTGAATGTAATAAAAAAAGATTTCAGGTTAGATATTCAACAGAATAGCAGGGACAAAGTAAAAGGGGAGTACTTACATACAAAAAGAATACAGGGAGTAAATACAGTGTTATTTGCTGATTGCCTCAAAGTCCTGTCTCTTTACTCAGTATCATAAACACTTCTGAGAAATGATTTTTGCCTGGTAAACAAGGCATCCCTAGACCCTGTTTTGATGAATCTTCTGCACATCCACAAACATCAGAACTACTAGGTTAAAAGACCATTTTACTTGCAACATAAATAGGACATGTTGGAGAGACAGATACATTTCTTAGAGAACTCCCATTCTCTGGAACAGGCTCCTCATCCATGTGCAGCAGAATTCCATAATATCCTTACTTAAGCACAACTTAGATCAATGAATGGATAATAGGAAATTCACCCCTGTTCTGGCTCCTATGTCTGGTCAGAGGCAGTCAGTAAATCACCCCCTATAAATTGAATATAAATCAAAATTGTGGGTCACATTTGGGACGTACAGCTAGGCTTTTAATGGCCCTAGTGATTATTAGCCTAGTCTACACATATGAACCTATGAACATAATTGCTACAGGAGCTCCAAAAATGATAAAAAATAGAAAAAAACAATAATGGCATATTTGTGGTAGTAAGGTGATATGGGCAAGAGAGGAGGATTACACTAGCATGTATATAATATTCCACTTAAAACTGCCATTACGGAGCTTAAGAATTTTTGGAATGAATAATCAGCTTTCAGTAGGAAGTATTACTTATAAGTGGGAAATGGATCTTGCTTTGCAACAGTGAGGATGTATCTGGGAGATCTGGAAGGGAAAATATAACAAAAGTGGGTAGATTATGAAAATATTTGATATGGAAGACATGAATTCAGTAGTAGGAACATTGAGAAAATGTACATATTATTTTCCTGGGCTAGACTACACAGAAATTATATGTCACAGGAACATGTCATCATACAGCTAATCAATATTTCAGACCATGCACCAATAACAACTAAGATAAAAATGCAGAGCAATGAACTAAAAATTAATTTAGGGAATGGGTAGTGGAAATTATTTGAGAATTATTAGAGAAGAAATACTTTTCTTCAGAAGTTATAGCTAGGTAATGTCATAAAATTAAACTGGAGTGTAAAAATATGGTAGAAATAAAAGAAGCAACAAGAATTATTTATAGAGGGCTGAGAATGGTTAAAGTATTGCAGAGTAAGGTGAATCTCACAGAACAAGAAAATGTGCAACTGCAGAGTACTAAAGAGAAAATAATGGAGCATCTGGATAAAATGCTTAAGTTTAGAAGTATTGCTGTAAGCATTTTTGATAACTCAACACAAAAACTTTTAGCACAACAACATAGGCAACAGAAAGGATTTTTGCCAAACATAGGGAGCCTATAGTAAGAAATATAACCATAGATCCCGTAGAGGTATTAGAGATATTTGGGAAATGTTATGAAAATCTGTATAAAGCAGAGAAATGTGGTAACTAAGAAAGAGGACAAATGGAATTTTTTGTGGAAGACTTAAGTATGTCAAGGTTAGAGATAGATGAAGTTCAATAATTAACAGTTAACATAGGAGGAAATTACATTCCTGTGGAAGTTTGGAAGCTAGGAGGGAAGAAAGTGATTTGTTTAATAGCATTTTAAATGGAGGGGAAGCACCAACATTGTGGAAGAAAGCTGTGGAGACTGTAATACCTAAAATCGGTAAAGACCCATCATACCTAGATTCATAGTCCATTTCAGGTTTAAATCATGATTATAAATTGTTTATGTCTATAATAGCCAAAAGAATGACAAAGGTTTTGCCAAACTTGATAGATATGTATCAATGTGGTTTTGTTTAGGAGAGGCAGATAATATTTGACAACATTTATAGAACAACGATGATCCAGAGGGAAGCAGAATGTAAGAAAATACTGTTGGTGCTGGTGGGTCTTGATGCAGAGAAAGCATTTGACAGAGTAAGTGGGGATTTTATGAGTAGGGCAATGGAAGCATTTGAATTCTCTGATACAATAATACAGATAATTAAGAGGATCTATGAGGGATTGGAGGCAAAAATAAAGAGGGATTATTCTTCTCTGATAAGTTGTTATGAACAGAGGAACCAAGCAGGTGTTCTCTTTCCTCTTTGTTATTTGCATTATATTTAGAGTCATTGGCAAAGAAAATATGGGACTCAGAAACTCAAAAACATAATTGGTATGGTAATCAAGAAAAGTTGGCTTTATTTGCAGAAGGTATAAATCTGTAACTGATAAAATCAGAAACGGACATATCAGTGTTATGGAACATTTCTGAGATAGTTTTAAGACACTTCAGCATATAAAATTAAAGAAGATAAAACAAAGGCTATAACTGTAAACTACGTACCCACACATGAATTGGTTCCATAGTACCCATAATTATGAGAGCATGATAAAATTAAGTATTTAGGAGTATAGATTAAAAAGGATACTGTTGTGGCACCTAAGCATATGTGAGACAAGACTTACAAAAACAGAATACAAAAACTGAGGAAATTGAAACTCTTCTTGTTGGATATGGATAGCAAGATAAAAGCAGTGCAAATGTTTTTAGTACCTTTCATTTTATATGCAGGTCAGGCATATTTTATCAACCAGAGAAGAAGCTGTGGACAATAATTAACAAAGAGTTGAAGGGTTTTATTTTGGAGGAGAACAGGGTAAGAGTCAAGTGTGATAAGTTGATCCTTGCAATAGAAACAATAGTTATGTACTTAACAAAACATTACATTTGTGTTGTCTCATTTTCGTCAAATTCAACATTTGGGTTGTTGGATCCAATCAGATCTAACCCCAGCACCTTCTACCAGAGCTTTTGATCTCAGACTCAATTCCCTCCATCTGTCTGACTTACCTCAGATCAAGTTTGCTGACCAATTATATAGTATATTATGGAATGGAATATTAAACTAAAAAACATTCTAAGCTTAGGGAATGTAATGTGTAACAAAGACATAGTCTTAGTTGAGGTCTGTCTGAGCCCCAGAAAATGCAAATGAAAATTTGGAAGGGGGGAGGAGGGAAAGATGTTGAACTGGGAGAAAATGAGACAACACAGATCTAACACTATGGTAGGTACATAACTGTCATATCCGATGTTATTGATCTAATTTTGTCTAATTCAATGTTTGAGACAGATTCCTAAGCTGCCTAAAGCAGCCTTGGTGGACTCAAAGAAGGATATTTCTGAGGATGGAAAAGCCAAATGATGCATGATCTCTAGATTGCACATCCAAATCATAATGAGAAACAACAGTGTGAACTGATGCCCAAGTTGCTGCTACATAGATGTACTAACAGGAGCTCTTTTCGCAAATGCTGTAGAGGTAGCCATTTCGTGAGTAATGGCAAGCAGAAAGACAGTCTTCCAAGAAAGATATTTTAAGTTGGCTGTGGCTGCAGGGTCAAAAGGTTTTTGAGTCAGTGATTGAACAACAATGTGATATCCCAGGGAAGGACTAGATCTCGAATGAGAGGTCTCAAAAAAATGTTCTTTTGAGAAAGGCTTTATAAATCTGAAGAGAAGCAATTGATGAGTCATTATGTTCTATGTGAAAATTTGAAATGGCAATCATCTAGACTTCTATAATAGAATAACTGGAACACTGTCTAAAATGTTCTCAAGAAATTCCAGTATAGATATAAGAGAAGCAGAAAAAGGATCCAATCCTTCTTAGGACACCGAAAAAGAAAATCTCTTCCATTTACTTTTGTCTTTTTTGTTGATTCTGTCTGAGAAGAAGATATTATATGAACTACCAGAGAAGACAGCATGACATCTCTGGCTATCTATTATATGGACTACTAGAGAAGACAGAATGGCATATCTGGCTATTTTTAAAACTGTAGAAACCATGTGGTTAATTTTAGGGCCTGAAGGTCCAGTAGAGGCATTACGGACGAGTGACTCCAGTGGGTGCAGTAAGTGAGGCCAAATGAAGAGGAACCATACCTGCTGATGCTAAAACATAGCAATAAGGATCACCTTGGTCTTGCACCTTATCGCTTTCTGTAAGACTTTCGTCAGGAGAAAAATTGATAGAAAGGCATAGAGGTGACCTGGAGGCCCAGTGTGGACTAGAGTATCTGTCAGTAATTGTCCCTGTGGAGGATGACAGAAAAGTATCTTCTGCATTTGTTGTTTAGGTAGGAGGAAAACATATCTCAAAAGCTGAAGATTTCTTTTGCCACTGTCTGTTTGCGAGACCATTTGTAAATTAATAGGATACACCAGCTCAGTCTGTCCACTAGTATATTCAACATCCCAGAAATATGCATTGCTATTAGAAAATGATGTAAAGACATTGCCCAATGCCAGACTTGCATGTCCTACCAGCAAAGAGGATATGACCATGTTCTACCTTGTTTGCTGATGCACCATACCATGGACTTATTGTGCATCTGGATGGAAATCACACACTTGGGTAGGAAGTCCTGATATGCCTGCAATGCTAGGAGGACTGCTCTCATCTCTAAGACACTGATGTGAAATTTGACATCAGCAGGTGACCAAGTCCCTTAAACTGTCTTCCCTTTGAACTGCACCCCCACGCCAACCTAGAAGAGAAGCATCTGTGGTTACTGTGGACTGGGGAACAGGTGGGCAGAAAGATCTCCCTTCTACCATAGACCTAGAAGTTATCCACCATCTTATATGGTTTCTGCCTGCTGGAGTGAGACAGATGCTGGTGTGTTCAGGGTGAGCACTCTATGACAACTGGACAGTGTCCATTGCAGATCTCTCATGTGGTATCTTCATAATGGTACTAAGATAATGGTAGAAGCCATCAGACCCAACAAACAGACAATAAGTCTTACCTATAGGCAGTGATGAGAACTACATGAAAAGATACCAGCCCTAATGACCAGACTCTTGCTGATGGAAGTTTGACAATTTGTTGAATTGTATCTATCTGACATCCAAGGAATTCTGTGTGTTGTGTAGGGAGTAATTTTCTCTTCATATGATTAATTGTTACTCTTAGATGGTATGCAAGACTCAGCAGACAGGCTTGGTGCTATAATAGAAGATCCCTGGAAGTAGCAGTTAGGAGTCAGTTGTCTAGCTATGGCAAAACTTGGATCCCTTGCAGTTGTGAGTTGCCACCACTGTCATAATCTTGGTGAACACCCAGGGGCTATGGTAAGAACAAATGGCAGTGCTTTGAACCGGTAATGATTGCCTCCCAGCTAGAAACTGAGGAATCTCCTGGACTACCTGTGAATCTTGATGTGGTAGTAGGTGCCCTGGAGATCTACAGAGCACATCCAATCATCCTTCCTCATGAGAAGCAGTATGGACTGTATCATGACCATTCAGAATTTCATCTGTTTGACAAATTGATTGAGATGGGTGAGGTCCAATACTGGCCTGAGGCCTCTTGTCTTCTTTGGAACTAAAAAGAACCTGAAATAGGATTGTAACTGGTCTGAGGGAATCTGTTGACTGACTCTTTTGTCTAGCAACTTTGACACTTCTGTTGCTGTGGATTCCAACTGATCGGGTGGAATATCAGGAATCCTTAATCTTTTCTTTGGGAGATACAAAAAGGGTATGAAATAGCCTTTGGTGATTATCCTTAACACCCATGAATCAGAAGTTATGGTTTGCCAGGCTTGAGGATATAAGGTTACATGTCCCCCAACTGCCTCCAGAGTGCAGCAGCCAGGTGAACCTTCAGGGATGCTGGTAGAGTTTCTCAGTGAAACGACCATGAACAACCTGGTTCTGTGGTCTGCTTCTGCCTTTTGGGTGACTTACATTTGAACTGCCTCCTCCTCTGCCTCAGAGAGGTCTATCTTCTGGACTGTCAATGTGAAAACCCTGTGATTTTCCAAAACTTGTTTTCTTACCTCCCCTTTGATTCCTGACTAGAATCGTTGTGGAGGGCAGAAATGGATTCCTATGGCAAACAGGGTCTTACCATCTTGTTCACTCCTGCTAAGAGTCTCTTTTAACATGGGTCCAAAGAGTGTGGAACCATTGAAAGGGGCATTAATAAAGCATCTCCTGAAGCTTTCTGCCAAGTTGCAATGCTGCATCCAAGAATGGTGACATGGCGATGCCTGTACCAGATGCTGTTGATGAGCTATCTGCTGCATTTGAAAGTAAGCACATGGCAACACTGGAAGAAGACTGAAGGGTAGACATTTGGGCATCCACCATTTTTTGGACATCTGATTATAAGTTATCCAAAAGAGGCTTGGATACCTCCTTGATCAAGTCCCCCTGGAAAAGAGTTAGATGAGCAAGTTAATTCAGCACCCAAAGTGCAAAGATCACTGAAGTATTTTAGTCCATTTCACTATTAGAAGTATTAACTTTTCGGGGATAGTTCTTTCTTTGTGACTTCTGATACCACCATGGTATTTACTGGAGGGCCCTTAGACCAGTGTCTCTTGTCTTTTTGAGCTATAAAGATTCTATCTGGCTTTTTGGGGGGTGGTTCTATAACATTAGAATCCTTCTAAGCTCTCTGTGCAATGAAACCAGCCAGGACTCTGATAAGCCAGATCCAAAGGCTTCAAGAAACTTGGACATCAAAAGAGGGAGTTTCAGTGGACCATCCACCCTTCTGCGTCATAAATTCTATAATGTCCTCAAATGTCTTCTGGGGGACCTGGAGGATCCTTCTCCTTCATCCAAATCCGTGTCCTCAGTGACTGACTCAGTGAAGTGCTTATGTGCTTCCATTTGCATGTCTGTTTTCACGAAGCATGTCTCTGAGGCTCTGAAGGAGACACATCAGAATCAGACAGGGAGCTTGAATGTAGAGCTGTCGCAAAGCCTATGGGATCTGACTGTCCCTGTCAACTCAAATGACAGGAATGAGGCACAGGATCCATTGGGTGTTGGGACGGATCCTAAATCAATGTATGCACTTGCCTTCTTGGACCAGCCAAGGCCCTTTTCACACCCTCAAAAGCTGACTCTGCTATTGGAGCTTAGGAAAAACTTCCTCTGTCAGCTGATATGAATAGTTTCCCAGCACCAATGGAGATTGTTAAGTGCTGAAGCACTGAGGGGTGAAATGTCTCCAAACACTTTGGTGTTAACTCCTGCTTTGGTGCTCTGACCCTGATGTTTTTGTTCCAGGACTCGTCTCAACTAGATAACATTTCAGTCAAGACAGTAAGAGATGAAGTCAAAACCAAAGTCTCTAGGGCTACTGGATTCAACAGAGATGTGCCAGAAGGATTCGGACCCATGCAGACCAGATCCGAGTAGGGTGCTGGCATTAGAGCGAAGTGTGATGGGTTCAATGGATCTGCTACAGACCCTCCTCTGGTGGATGGTGCCAGGAGGACCCTAGTTGGATCTATGTCCTCAAGCATTTTCTCATCATCCAGTCGATGTCCAGTTGAGTGAGATCCATGACTGATCATCTAGACCTCAACAATGAAGCTACAGACACAGGTCTTAAGGGTAGCTTGTGTTGCAGGATCGGTGAATGTAACAGATGACTTATCAGACCTGGGAAAAAGTATCTCTAGTGGAGGGAGTTAGGACTCCAGTGGCAGATGAATCTGACTGCCTTGAACTCTTAGGCATCAGACTCGACAGACTGGTTGGATCCCAACACCTTTTCCTGGATTTCTCTACTCTCTTCTGTTATAATCTTTTCTCATCTGTATTCTTTTTTTAATGACTTCACTCTGTATTTTTCTTTTTATTCTTTCTCTTCTCAGGATTGAGTGAAGCAGATGACTGTCTTATTTCTGATGACATAGTGGAAGACCCTGTCTGTGGCGGAAGCACACCCTTAATTATTAACTTTTCTCTCCTGCCTTCCATGGCTCTGCATCAGAAACCAACACAGAAATTGCAGTTAGCCTAAAGAGGAGAGGCCCCAAGCAATAAACACAAAGGAAGTGAGGGTCTTGAGGAAGGATGTTGTGCCCACAAACTCAACAATTCTTAAAGCATAAGCATTTTTTAGATATTAGAAAAACAATGTACACAAAAAAACTATCTGTCTCTAAGTATAAGTCTAACCCTAATTCAATGTGTGTGTGTGTGTGTGCGCGTGCGCGCACGTATCTATCTATGTATATATATATATATATATATATATATATATATTTATATATATATATATATATATATATATATATATATATATATATATATATATATATTTATAGACACAGTAGTAAACAAACTAATAATAATGGGAAAGCACACTCACTAATCCGTTAAAAGGCAAAAGCTAGCAGTATCACTACTAGAAATTTCTACAAGCAAAAAGCACTCAGGAACAGATGTATGACTTAAAATACTACCTAAGCACTAACCTAGTCCTGAACTGCAAACTAAATCCAAAAAGCTAAAGGGAGGAGTCAACAGACTGAGAAAACTGGCTTTCACTTATTGTGAGCTCTCGGAAGCAGTTCTGGATGAACAGGCAGCAAACGGGATCTGAGGTAAATCAGACAGAAGGAGGGAATTTAGGGTAGGGAGGAGTCAGAGTCTCAGCTCCAAAGCTTTGGTTGATGGTGCTGAGGTCAGATCCATTCCAACAACCCAAACATTCAACCAGACAAAAATAGACAACATTGGATCAAGGTGGTTTAGGATTACCTGATCTGAAGAAATATTTTAGAGCTACACTTACATTTAAGGCACTTACAAGCAGAAAGCAATAATTCAATGTGGAAAGGGATAATGATGATGAAGCAGGGGGGATTCAAAAAATGAGGACAGAGTGGGATTTTGGATGCAGATCCTAAAGTAGAACAACAGCCATACAGAATATTATATTCATAAAGTAGCAGAAAGTATTCTAACAACTAAGCCAACATGAAAATGGAGAAAGGAGACTTTGCTGATGGGCTGACTCCATTTATGGGTAAGGAGAATAGGCATGAGAAGCTGAAATTTACTGGAGAAAACTGGCAAAGGAATTAAGGTATTTGAAGCAAATAACTAGAGAGGGAAAGCTAATAGAATGGGAAGAGGCCAAGAAGGCATTTGGACTGCAAGCTAGAGGCCAAAAAAGACATTTTGACTGCAGGCTAGAAACTGCTTTCCCTATCAGGTATTAATATCAGAGTATAGGCAAAGAAAAAGGGATAGGAGAATCCTAATGAAAGACTCACACTGGTAGAGTTTTTAGCTGAATCTAGAACATAAGTTGTTGTCAAAAAAGGGATAATGTGTAGGGCATATACAATATTGCTCAATAATTTTAAGACTCAGTCAGAGGAGATTAGAAAAGATTGGGAAGAGAGACTGCATAAGCAGTTCACAAGGAAACAATGGGAGGATACACGTATAGCTCCCAAATACGCAACAAAGTCTAGAAGATTTAGGATTTTTGCCTGGAAGAGATTGCTTAGATATTTTTATACCTCAAGTAGACTCTACATATTTTTTTCAAGGGTAAATGTCAAATGTTGGAGGTGTCATTGGGAAAAAAGAGGCAACTGGCAAAAAAATGATTTGGGAGAGGATTTTTTTTTTTGTTTTTTGACATTGGTACACGTTCTGAATTATACAGACATAGTAAGTCCTTGTTAAGCTTAATTCTGGTGGCTGCCAAAAAGCAATTACTAGAAAGTGGAAATCAAAGTCTAAGCCAACTGTATTTGAAGTAATGAATACTGTAACAGAGACAAAATAAATAGAAGTGGGGTCTTTAGAAAAGGGTAGAAGCAAACTACATAGAAAAATTGGCAATTGTGGGAATACATGCAGAATAATAAATACTGAGCTACCTGTGGCTGCACCAGAATTGTAAGCCAGTCCAATTGTATAGTATAACAAAAAGGAACATCAAACTTCCAACAGGATACAAAACAGCTTCCAGTTTATTTAGTGCTTTCGTCTCTGAAAGTTCTGAGACTTCATCAGAATAAGCTATAACCACATGCCTATGGTTATATAATACTATTAATCAAACAATTAAACACATTTAAAGAAATAAGACATTTTTAAAATTTTTTAAAAAAGGTGTCCCTTTTTGTTATACTATACAATTGGACTGGCTTACAATTCTGGTGCAGCCACAGGTAGCTCAGTTTTTATTCATTTGTTTTCGAAGTCTGAGTGCCTTTTTTTGCATTTTTGCTGCACATGCAGAATAATGTTTTGGAGGATGAGTGAGGTTTAAGGGAAGGCAGGAATTAAGCATTTTATGTAATGTTGGATTGATGATAACTATACAAAAGAATATATGTGATGTACAATGTTTGTAACTGAGAACATGTTAATATGATTTGTTTTCTTTTACAGAAATGTATGTTTTCCTATGTCTTAAGTGATAATTCAATAAAAGTGTTAAGAAAAGAAAAGCCTGAAGTCTGGATGAAAAGGAATGTGATGATAAGCATTTTTTAGAAAACTTGAATGAGGAAGAACAGGTAACAGACTGTGACACGATATCATTTAGAAATTAGGTAGCATCAGAAACAGGTCTAAGAAAACAAATCCAGAACTGGTCTCCTATCATCTTCATTCTTTGGCACTAAAACATCCTTAAAAGTAAAACCTTCCTCAAATTGGGAAGGAATAATTGGTTCTATCACTCCCTGGAACAGCATGTAATGGAGGACAGGTGGAAATTAAAAAAGTCTGGTCTGGAGGAAAGGAATAACACCCTGGTGAGGAGGTATATACTCTATCATCTATAACCTTGATGAATGATCTTCAAAACCCATTTGTCTTGACACTCTCGGTTGCCAAAGAGAAAAGTGGAGATTCAGACTTTCTGGAAGAGAAAAGTAAAAAAGTGGAGATTCAGACTTTCTGGATGAGCAAAGGAACTGCCAGGGTGGGAAGAGGGAACCAAGTCCCTTAAATAGTCAAACTGACTAGTTGGACTGCTCCTGGATTTAAAAATTCCTGAATTATTTTTGGAACACCCTTGCCATTATGCCAAAACTTGGTGGTGCAGTGGACAGTCCAAACGGTAAAGCAGAGAACTGATAAAGTGAGCCAGACACATAAACCTTAAGAAGAATCTACAGTCTGGATGAAAAATAATGTGATGATAAGTATCTTTTAAATGCAGTGTTACCAGGAAACTTGAATGAGGAAGAAGAGGTAACAAATTATGAATTGACATCATGTAGAAATTAGGCACTATCACAAATAGGTCTAAGAAAAAAGACCCAAAACTGGTCTTTTTGGCACTAAAAATAACCTTGAACAAAAACCTTCCCAACTTGGGAAGGAGGAATTAGTTCTATCATTCCGTGAAACAGCATGTAATGAAGACGTGGAGATAAAAAAGTCTGGTCTGGAAGAAGAGGAATAACCCCCTGGTAAGGAGAAATATCCCCTCATATCTACAACCTTTATGAATGAGTTTCAAAACCCACGTGCTGTGAAAATCTTGGTTGCCGAAGAGAAAAGTGGAGATTCAGACTTCCTGGAAGGAAAAACGGACTGTCAGGGTGGGAGGAGGGAACAAAGTCTCTTAAATAGTCAAACTGACTTGTTTGACTGTCCTTGGATTTGGGGGTTCTTGAATTCTTTTTGGGGATTTCCTTGTCATTCTGCCAAAATTGGATGAGGGTAAGAGAATCCCTTAGAAAAATAGAAAAAAAAAGAGGCAGAAAAATCTTAGAGATTCCTTGCTTTAACTTCCTTCCATCACATTCTTTATCACCTCTGCAGCATAAGAACCAAAAAGTGAATCTCTATCCAGTGAGAAGATAAAATCTCATTATTCACATCCTGTTGGAAGGTACTGAGACTGTAGCCAGGCAAACCTCCTCAGTACAGTACCAGAGGCCACAACCATGGAGGACTTATCAACTTAGTTATACACACTGTAAATATTGAGCAGTGACTAGTAAAATAGAAGAAACTAAATCATTTAAATCAGATTTTTCCTCACATGAAGAAACTGCAAACCCAATATTCCTCATATTTTACAGTTAGTCAGACTAAACATTAACATGTGAGCCAGACAATTTAAAATTTTGATAATCAAAGTTGCAGAAGTATAGACTATTTTCCTATACCCATCAAAAATATTCCTATCCATATCAGAAAGAATAGGATACAAGTTAATAAAACTGAACAGACAACACATAAAACACAAAATCAATGTGCCTCACAATCACGGCCCTTAAGGCAAAAATAACATACCTAACACACTTGTAATAGGTGACTCAATAGTCAGGCACACTGATGCCCCACTCACTAGGCTGGACAAGGAGAAGGCTACTGTTAGCTGCCTGTCAGGAGCCAGAATCCGCCACATAACACAAGCACTCAGGTCACTCCAGAACAAGTACAAATATGACTCTGTCATTGTTCATGTTGGTGTGAATGACCTGAGACGTACCTCCCTGGACTACATGAAAAGAGACATGGAAGAGCTCTTTAATCATGTAGCCCAGGTGTAATGTAGCCCAGGTGGGTATGACCCTGACGCTGAGTAGCATCTTGCCCTCACCAAGAATGATACCTCAGTATAAAGAAAAAATTATCAATTTCAACAACTGGCTAAGCTTCTGGTGTCATTCAAAGGGGATAAAGTGTCTGTCAGCCTGGGATGACATGCTCGACAGGCCGCATTGCTTCGCAATAGACAGCTTGCACCTATCACCCCTTGGCTTTTGAATACTGGCCAAGGCTCTTGCTGCCCCCATAGTGCCTTTTTTAGGCAAGGCTCAAAATTCAAACCCACCTCCGTAAACAGCACAAGTAAAAAAATGAGGGTTATGCTACTCAACGCCAGGAGTTTAAATCTCAAAATGCATGCACTCGAAGCACTCCTAAATATGGAGAACGTCGACATCTGTGCAGTAACTGAAACCTGGTTCAAGGCTCCAGAGAGCACTCCAGCACTACTGGGCTACAACTCATACCACACATTTCGGCCACAGAACATGGATTGAAACACAAAAGGAGGGGGTGTATCCATATTCATCAAGGATACCCACACCTCCAGGTTAGTGGCGCAGAATTATATCTCTGAGATCATCCAGGTGCAACTAACACTGGGAAAATCTGCAATGCAAATTGTGGCCTGCTACAGATCAACCTCCATGACCCAGGACCACCACTCTGCCTTTCTGGAGACACTGGAAAACATGAAGGTCCTACTGAACACCCTGATATTGGGCGATTTCAATTACCCTACCATTAACTGGGAAAACTACTTGAGTACAAACTCCTGGGCTCAGCGCTTCCTGGAATTTATCAACTGAAATGCCCTGGATCAGCTGGTAAACTCCCCTACCAGAGGCCACAACATATTGGACCTGGTCATCACCAACATGGGCAACAGGTGTTCCGTACCGGAGGTCAACCCATCACTGGTTAGATCAGACCATAAACTAATCACCCTGGATGTTCACACCCCACCACCACCCCTAACCAAGGAAACCACAGTGAAAAACTTTTCTAAAGCAAACTTCACCTTACTTAAGGCAGAGGTGGTAAGTTTCACAGCCCCCATGCTAAAGGATAACACTGTCCACAATGCAGAATCCTTTACAATTGCACTCTATGAGCACCTACAAGGATGCATGGGTCATGCCATCCCTAGCAAAACCAAGACTCACTCCCCTAAGAGAAGGAAACCAGTCTGGTGGAACCCTGCCATAAACAGGTTATACAACAAAAGGAGGAAACTAGTTCAGAAAAAAATCAAATCACAAGAAGTAAAGACATCCCTGATCAGTATCAGTAAGAAACTAAGGTCCCTTAAAATCATCCAAGGCTAACTTTGAAAGAAAAATAGCCAAGGATTCAAAAGATAACCACAAAGCCTTTTTTAGCTATGTCAAGAATCTCAGTGGCAACTCGCAGATATGCTCTGAGCTAATGCAAAATAGCACAAAATATAATGAACCTACTGATATTGCCAACATCCTGGCAGATAGATTCAGTGCAAACTTCACCTCCCTCTCACCTTCAAAAGGGCCCACAATAATACCAGAAAAGTGTAGTGTCCCAGAAATCACAGAAGCACAGGTGAAAATAGCCCTTTCAAAAGCCAAAAACACAGCATCAATGGGGCCAGATGGTGTCCCAGTCTGCGTCTTGCACAAACTACAGAACGTACTACCCCCCCCTAAACACACTGTTCAGCCTCAGCCTCTCCACAGGCTACATGCCCATAGAATGGCACACAGCAATGGTTATTCTGCTCCACAAAGGACGGGCCACAACTGACCCTGGTAACTATCGCCCCATAAGCCTGACTAGCCTGGTCTGCAAGGCAGTGGAGCGCATCATCATGGAACTCATTAACAAAGACATTGGGAACCTCCATACAATTGACCCGACCCAGTTCGGCTTTGTTAAGGGCAGATCATGCCTACTAAACCTGGTTGACTTCTTCGAGACAGTCACCAAGGCCACAGACGAGGGAAAGGTGGTTCACACAGCCTACCTTGATCTCGCCAAGGCATTCGACACCATTCCTCACTCGGGTATTATTGAAAAACTCACCAGCCTGAACATAAACCCCTACATCACAAGATGGGTTGCCAACTGGCTTACAGATAGAACTCACACTGTAAGAATAGCGGGCTCCAGGTCCGACTCTAAACCAGTCATATGTGGTGTTACGCAAGGCTCAGTTCTGGGACCCCTACTGTTTGGCATATATTTCTCAGAAGTACAGGCAAACACAGAAGGACTATGGCTAACCAAGTTTGCTGATGACTGCAAACCGGGAGCCATAATTGACTCTCCGGCTGACATGGACATCCTTCAAAAAGGCCTTACTGAGACAGACACCTAGTGTCAAAGTCATGGCCTCAAGCTAAATGCCAAAAAATGGATAGTCATCCCGTTTGGGAACAACAAAACACCCAGGAATTACCACATAGGCGGCAGCCCCCTTAATACAGCAGAGGTAATAAGAGATTTGGGGACCCAGGTCGATAGTAATCTCTCCGTTGACAATCATATTGCCAAAGTGGTTAGGAAATCCTTCTATGCGGCCCATCTAATTAGTAAGGGGTTCGCATCTAGAAATAAAGAGGTTATAGTGCCCCTCTACTCGTCACTCATCAGACCCATCATAGAGTACAATGCCCCATTTGGGATGTACCTCACAAGACACTTCCAACAGCTGGAAAGACCACAAAAGCACCTCACCAAGAGGATTACTGTCCTCAAACATATGTCCTATGCAGCCCGACTGAAAAAACTCAGGCTGTACTCAGTGGCATATCACTTACTCAGAGGTGATCACTGCCTGACTTACAAAGCCATATCCAACTTAGAATTGATGGACATGCTCCACCTAAGGAAATCCAAGTCACTGCGAGCCACGCGCTCTAGTGAGCTAAACCTCGCCACAACAATAAATAGAACATGCTGGAGGGATAGATTCCTATCACAGAGACTTCCCATGCTTTGGAACAAAATTCCTAACTACATTAGGCAGAACCCCTCACTAACACTCTTCAAGAGAAGCCTTGACGAGTGGATGGGTAACAGAAAATACAGCCCCTGGGATCACTTCATTTGCTCTGCTTGACAGAGGCTCAGTTAATTAATCAATGGGGAGGCGGCCTGACACACTCTGGCTAGGCTTATAAATGCCCTCAGGCAGATAGCCTAGTACCTACCTATGAACCTATGAAATGTGGTATGAATGGGAAACATGTTCAGAACACTTATAAGCATATAATGCATTTATTAAGTTAAGCGCTTTAAGCCCTAACAGAAATATTCTAGGACATCATCAGAACTAAACAGACAAGCAAATTCCATCATCCAATTTAAATAAGTTCCAAATTGATAAATCATCCAAAAAAGCACCACATTTCATTCAACCTTATTTCTTAAAGTTACAACCTGCTAATATAACAAAAGGAAGTTACAAAAGGAAGTAAAATAGATGAATAAATAATAAAAACATCATTATTACAACTTGTTTGCCCTCATTTTCAACAATGGTAGCAAAGATAAAAAATTATTTAAACCTGGAAAAGTAATACAAACCAATTTCATCTGCCAAGAGGTCTACTACATAGGATCGAAACTGCAGACCATCAAACCTCTGATCATCGAAGACCAGAGGATCAAAGTTCTGAAATATCGAACCTATAAAAAAAAATTTAAATGTAAAACTAAAAAAATTTTAAATATGAAAACTTTTTGTTTCACGTTTTTGCGGGGGGGGGGGGCTACACCCCCTGCTACTTAAATATACCAACTCTGAGGTTGCACTACAATGAAGAGAATGGTAAAATTTTCATCCTGCACAGTACGCCGATCTCCATTCACAAGGTTCAATATTTCAAAACTTCGATCCTCTGGTCTTCGATGATCTGAGGTTTGATGTTCTGAAATTTTGATCCTTTGTGTTTTCCCAAGACTTCTTAGTTCTGGGAGTACTATTTCAAGTATCCCAATAATGAAGCCAGAAAAACTCTGACAATACAGTGAGTGCTTATTACAAGGCATTATTGGAATTTTGCTTATTAATGTTGTAGAGATGTTTATAAGTTCTTCTTCTAAAAACTCTTTCTGTTTTACCAGTGTAACAGCCCAGACACTTGCTGCACTTAGTAATACAAATTACCCCCTTAGTATTACAATTTACACACAGTAAAAATAACTTAGTTTTAGTAAAACTGTTCAAAACAATAACTTTGTCAGTTAAAATGAAACTATACTGAGAACAACTTGCACACTTTTTAGTCCATTTGCTAGCAACTGATAAACGTGTTTGATTTTCAAATATTTTTTTAAAATCCTTTGCTGTTTTGTAAACAAAATTTGGTCTGGATACAGCTTTTCCAAGACCTTGTCATTAGTCTTAAAAATACTCCAATTGCTTTTGATAATGTTCTTAACACATACAGAATTAGAACCATATTCATCAATAAATACCTTATCTGAAAAATTACCATTGTTAGTATTGTTTATACTTCCCATTGTGTCAATCAAACACCCCAGAAAGGGGTTTATAAAATTCTCCATCTTCAGGAAATGTCATTCCTGATGTTTCCCACCATTTTCTCAGGGTTTTAAAAAACCTTTTTTAAAATTCCCCGGGAGGCCCAGGGAAGAAAAATTTACTTTTGCTTTGGGGGCCGAAAGGGCCCCTTTAAAAAATTTTAGATTGCTTGAGAGACCACTCGTGAGGCATGAGAATAGCTCTGCTCAATCTGTCCGCTATAATGTTGGTTTTCCCAGGGATATGCGTTGCTACCAGAAACCGATGAGAGGAGATCGCCCATTGCCATAGTCTGAGCGCTTCTCGACACAAGGGTAGGACTTGGTTCCGCCCTGTTTGTTGATATACCAAACTACAGACATGTTGTCTGTGTGGACTGCAATTGTCCCTACGGGAAGAAAGTCGTTGAGGGCTTGCAATGTTAAAAGCACTGCTCTCATCTCCAGGACATTTATGTGCAGATGGTACTCGAACGGTTGCCACGTCCCATGAACCATCCTGCCCTGATAATGACCCCCCCACCCGATCAGGGAGGCATCCGTGGTGACAGTAGCTATCGGGGACGGAGGTACAAAGCACCTGCCTTGGTGAACCTGAGACGATGTGATCCACCAAGCAAGATGTTCTTTGCATGTTTGTGTCACCAGAATCTGGTGACGCATTGGGAGTTGCTGGTATGACCACTGTGTGAACAGCATCCACTGAAGGAGGCGCATGTAGAATCGAGACAGGGGAAGAAGAGTGATGGCCGCAGCCATAAGACCTAATACCTTTAGAACCATTCTGGCCTGTACCTTTTTGCTGGCCAGAATGATCCTGACATGAGTCTGAATGTCTGAAACTCTTTGTTCTGTAAGGGTAGCTGACATCCAACAGTGTTTAAGTTTGCCTATGAAGGGAATAGACTGGCAGGGCGGTGAGGATGACTCTCCTAAGTTGACTGAGATGCCCAAATGAGAACACACGCCTATTGTGTAATCCCTGGCTTGTATAAGCTGATGCCTGGTGGTGGCTGACAGGAGCCAGTCGTCGAGATACGGAAACACCTGGAATCCTTGACGCCTCAGGTGAGCCGTGACCACTGCCATGCATTTGGTGAACACTCTGGGGCTGTAGTGAGACCAAAGGGCAGGGCTCTGAACTGAAATGACTGGACCCCAGCCGAAAGCGGAGAAATCTCCTGGAGCGCCTGTGAATTTTGATGTGATAGTACGCATCCTGAAGATCTATTGAGCACATCCAGTTGTCCTTCTGTAAGAAGGGCAGAATTGACTGAAGAGTGACCATTCGAATCTTGTCTTCCTGACAGACTTGTTGAGTCTGCTGAGATCCAATATTGGTCTCCAGTCTCCGTCTTTTGGGGACCAAAAGAACCTTGAGTAGATTCCGGCTCTGAATGGTCTATTGTGACTGACTGAATGGCTCTTTTGCAGTAGTTTTGCAATCTCTAACTCTGCAATGTCCCTTAGACCGGGTGGTACATCTGGAAGGGAACTTGAGGGAAGGGACTTTCCTCGAAAGGAATTATGTAACCCTTGGATATGATCGACTGTACCCATCTGTCTTGAGTGAGGGAATGCCAGGCTTCTGGGTCCAGTGATAATCTCCCCCCCACTGCCGCCAAGGAGGGACAGCGCGGCAACACCTCAGGGATGCTGAAAAGCCTTTTCAGCAAGAGACTCCCTGTTGCCCTGGTTCTTCGGACCCCTCTGCCTCTAGAGGCGCCTGTTGTTGTTACCCCTCTGCCTCTAGGGGTAAACTGACCACGTGAATCCGGGCGTGACTCCTTGAGATTTACGGAACCACATCTTCCCACCTTTCTGTCCTTTCTGATAACGCCTAGAAGGGGTGGATAAACGGACTCCAACAGCAGAAAGAGTCTTGCCATCCTGCTCACACCTGGTCAAGGTTTCCTTCACCTGAGGGCCAAACAAAGCTGACCCATCAAAGGGAGAATTTGTGAAGGACGCCTTAAAGGGATCCGCAAAATCACATAGCCGCATCCAGGCTTGGCGTCTAAGAGCCACACCTGTGCCTGCGGCTCTACTCGCTCCATCAGCAGCATAAGATATTAGCCGCATGGAGGAGTTAGCAATGGAATTGAGGGTTCCTAGCTGCTAAGCAATCTTTCTTGGGCCCCTGCAGCTGTAGGATCCTGAACTACTTCTCCCAGCTCCTTCAGGATATCTCTGGAGTCTGGTGAAGTGACAAAGATAATTCAGCTTAACGATAGCAAAGGTCGCTGAGGAAAACATCCGCTTGCATCTATCCATGGTCCTAGAGTCCTTATTAGGAGGATGGACGGGCACGGAAGGATCTGCAAGTTCCTTTTGGTGGCCGCAGCCACCACCATGGCATCAGCGGACACCCTTTGTAAGGAATTGTTTGTCACTAGGGGCAGTTATAAATTTAGAAGGCCTCCTAGGGACTGGCTCTACAGAGTCAGGAGCTGTCCACGCCTTCGCTATAACCTGCATAAGGGGGTCGAAGGCGGAGACACCCAGGAGGTGGAGGGCCGAGATCCAAACGCCTCTAGGTATACTGACTCATCCTCAGAGGGATTGTTGGAGGCCAGTTTCCCTCTGTTTCAGAAGTTCTAGGATGTCTGAGAAGGAGACATCCTCAGAGGGGGATCTAGGGATCCCTCTGACTCATCAAAGTCAGTATCCAAGTGACAGACTCAGGGAGTCTACATGCTTCCTCTTACAAGTCCTCTTCCTAGGAGGATCTCCAAACATCAGGAGAATCCTCGAAGAGGGGAAATTCCCAATGGGGAAACCTGAGGCGGAGGATCTCTGGGTCCTGTAGCAAGAGAAGTGGCAGAGATGTCAACAGGTACAATAGAGGGAGGAGCTACGGGAAGAGACTGCTGACTGATACCAGTGGCCAGTACACTCTTCATCACCTCGAATGCTCCCTCCCAGGCAGGTCCGAGACCCGTCCAAGAGCTAGGAACCCAGGGCCACCGAAGGGAAGTCTCCGAGGCAGATGTCGGAGCCGAGCTCACCAAGGCCGAGGCTCCAAGGGGAAGAGCGGGTTCGACAAGGGTCCGATGCCACTCACCCCTCGGAGGAGACCATGGAAGCCCGACCACCTAATCCTCTAAGGAAGAGGAGATAAGAGTAGGGGCTGAAGGAACAGAAGGGGGTATCCGTCCTCCAGCCGTAGCAGTAACCCTGCCCGAAGACTCCAACTCCAAACTCTGGGGTAGAGTTGAAGGAGGAACTGTAACGGGTGTGGACCAACAGTCGCCTGCTGAGACGGACTGTGTAGCATTTGGGCCAGTACCTGTGACTTGAGCAATCTACTGACCACTCTCTAGGTCATGGTCTGACAACCTGATGACCTTGAAGATCGGCTCCGATGGCTCCGCCCGATAGAAGAGGGGAGGCCGGAGCCGAAAGTATCGGCTCCAAGGAAGGAGACCTCACCTCTTCCTGGAATGGGTCATCGGAGCCGATATTATTGATCCTGTCGGCACCGATTTCGGAGCCGCAGAACGCCGATGTATCGGCTCCAGCCGGAGCCGATACAGCCACCAGAGTAACGGTGTCGGAGCCGATCGGAGCCGACACCGATGCCTGTGCCACATGGGTGTCGGAGCCGATCGAGCCGACACCGATGCCCGTACACGTGGGTCGGAGCGGTCGAACCGACCCCACAGTGGTCAGCAGATTCGCACCGATAGCCATCGGCCAAGGCTTAGTAGATTCAGAATCGGCTCCAGCCGAGCGATCTCGACTTATACGAAGTCGAGCCGAGGCCACAGGCTTAGAAACAGAAGCCTGGGTCTTGGCAGATTTTGTTGATTTTGTGGGCCGACTTAGCCGGAGAGCCCTCCGGCTTAAGAAGACCCTCAGAATCAACTTATTCCTTCTCTCCTGCAGGACTCTCTGGCTGAAGGAGTGACAACAGCACAGGAGTCCTGCAGGTGAAGAGGGCCTAAATAGTATAGGCAAGAAGTGTGACCGCCTGTCAGAGACATCTTCTGACAGCACGAGTCACACTTCTTAAAACCTGAAACCCTCTCTTTAGACATGGTGCCCAAAAACACACACACACCAGTCCAATTAAATTAAATTAATCCCAAAAGGGATTTAGTAAAATAAACCAACACACACACCCCTAACAGGGGGGATGGGAAAGGAAATTAACTGACTAAAAAATTTAAAAGAGACAGGGATTTCTGTCAGAAAAGTTAAGTTTAAAGTTAAACTATCAAAAATAAAAGGTTTTTAAGTAAAAGGGGCTTAAATGTCACAAAAGTGAATTACTTACCAGGAGCTGGTAAAGAGAAGACCTCCCAAGCGGCAAACGAGATCTGGGTACTTCCTGCCTTGCATCATGGGATATGGGGCTGCCTCGAGCTGGTAAAAGGAGTTCTCGAGCTAAAGCAAGTGCCGAGTCGGAGCCGAGGGATCGGCTCCGAACCCATCAAGCAAGAATGAAGGCGAGATTGACAACTTAACATTAGCCCTTTCAAAAGCCAAAAACACAGCATCAATGGGGCCAGATGGTGTCCCAGTCTGCGTCTTGCACAAACTACAGAACGTACTACCCCCCCTAAACACACTGTTCAGCCTCAGCCTCTCCACAGGCTACATGCCCATAGAATGGCACACAGCAATGGTTATTCTGCTCCACAAAGGACGGGCCACAACTGACCCTGGTAACTATCGCCCCATAAGCCTGACTAGCCTGGTCTGCAAGGCAGTGGAGCGCATCATCATGGAACTCATTAACAAAGACATTGGGAACCTCCAAACAATTGACCCGACCCAGTTCGGCTTTGTTAAGGGCAGATCATGCCTACTAAACCTGGTTGACTTCTTCGAGACAGTCACCAAGGCCACAGACGAGGGAAAGGTGGTTCACACAGCCTACCTTGATCTCGCCAAGGCGTTCGACACCATTCCTCACTCGGGTATTATTGAAAAACTCACCAGCCTGAACATAAACCCCTACATCACAAGATGGGTTGCCAACTGGCTTACAGATAGTACTCACACTGTAAGAATAGCGGGCTCCAGGTCCGACTCTAAACCAGTCATATGTGGTGTTACGCAAGGCTCAGTTCTGGGACCCCTACTGTTTGGCATATATTTCTCAGAAGTACAGGCAAACACAGAAGGACTATGGCTAACCAAGTTTGCTGATGACTGCAAACTGGGAGCCATAATTGACTCTCCGGCTGACATGGACATCCTTCAAAAAGGCCTTACTGAGACAGACACCTAGTGTCAAAGTCATGGCCTCAAGCTAAATGCCAAAAAATGGATAGTCATCCCGTTTGGGAACAACAAAACACCCAGGAATTACCACATAGGCGGCAGCCCCCTTAATACAGCAGAGGTAATAAGAGATTTGGGGACCCAGGTCGATAGTAATCTCTCCGTTGACAATCATATTGCCAAAGTGGTTAGGAAATCCTTCTATGCGGCCCATCTAATTAGTAAGGGGTTCGCATCTAGAAATAAAGAGGTTATAGTGCCCTCACTGCCACTCATCAGACCCATCATAGAGTACAATGCCCCATTTGGGATGTACCTCACAAGACACTTCCAACAGCTGGAAAGACCACAAAAGCACCTCACCAAGAGGATTACTGTCCTCAAACATATGTCCTATGCAGCCCGACTGAAAAAACTCAGGCTGTACTCAGTGGCATATCACTTACACAGAGGTGATCACTGCCTGACTTACAAAGCCATATCCAACTTAGAATTGATGGACATGCTCCACCTAAGGAAATCCAAGTCACTGCGAGCCACGCGCTCTAGTGAGCTAAACCTTGCCACAACAATAAATAGAACATGCTGGAGGGATAGATTCCTATCACAGAGACTTCCCATGCTTTGGAACAAAATTCCTAACTACATTAGGCAGAGCCCCTCACTAACACTCTTCAAGAGAAGCCTTGACGAGTGGATGGGTAACAGAAAATACACCCCCTGGGATCACTTCATTTGCTCTGCTTGACAGAGGCTCAGTTAATTAATCAATGGGGAGGCGAAAGCCGACACACTCTGGCTAGGCTTATAAATGCCCTCAGGCAGATAGCCTAGTACCTACCTATGAACCTATGAAATGTGGTATGAATGGGAAACATGTTCAGAACACTTATAAGCATATAATGCATTTATTAAGTTAAGCGCATTCGCCCTAACAGAAATATTCTAGGACTTCATCAGAACTAAACAGACAAGCAAATTCCATCATCCAATTTAAATAAGTTCCAAATTGATAAATCATCCAAAAAAGCACCACATTTCATTCAACCTTATTTCTTAAAGTTACAACCTGCTAATATAACAAAAGGAAGTTACAAAAGGAAGTAAAATAGATGAATAAATAATAAAAACATCATTATTACAACTTGTTTGCCCTCATTTTCAACAATGGTAGCAAAGATAAAAAATTATTTAAACCTGGAAAAGTAATACAAACCAATTTCATCTGCCAAGAGGTCTACTACATAGGATCGAAAATGCAGACCATCAAACCTCTGATCATCGAAGACCAGAGGATCAAAGTTCTGAAATATCGAACCTATAAAAAAAAATTTAAATGTAAAACTAAAAAAATTTTAAATATGAAAACTTTTTGTTTCACGCTTTAGGGGCCACCCCCACACCCCCTGCTACTTAAATATACCAACTCTGAGGTTGCACTACAATGAAGAGAATGGTAAAGTTTTCATCCTGCACAGTACGCCGATCTCCATTCACAAGGTTCAATATTTCAAAACTTCGATCCTCTGGTCTTCGATGATCTGAGGTTTGATGTTCTGAAATTTTGATCCTTTGTGTTTTCCCAAGACTTCTTAATTCTGGGAGTACTATTTCAAGTATCCCAATAATGAAGCCAGAAAAAGTCTGACAATACAGTGAGTGCTTATTACAAGGCATTATTGGAATTTTGCTTATTAATGTTGTAGAGATGTTTATAAGTTCTTCTTCTAAAAACTCTTTCTGTTTTACCAGTGTAACAGCCCAGACACTTGCTGCACTTAGTAATACAAATCACCCCCTTAGTATTACAATTTACACACAGTAAAAATAACTTAGTTTTAGTAAAACTGTTCAAAACAATAACTTTGTCAGTTAAAATGAAACTATACTGAGAACAACTTGCACACTTTTTAGTCCATTTGCTAGCAACTGATAAACGTGGTTGATTTTCAAATATTTTTTTAAAATCCTTTGCTGTTTTGTAAACAAAATTTGGTCTGGATACAGCTTTTCCAAGACCTTGTCATTAGTCTTAAAAATACTTGCTTTTGATAATGTTCTTAACACATACAGAATTAGAACCATATTCATCAATAAATACCTTATCTGAAACATTACCATTGTTAGTATTGTTTATACTTCCCATTGTGTCAATCAAACTTACCCCAGAAAGGGGTTTATAAAAATTTCTCCATCTTTAGGAAATGTCATTCCTGATGTTTCCCACCATTTTCTCAGGGTAACCTCTAGACAAATACATATTTACTAATCTTTTCCTCTTGACTTCAAAACCTTTTTTTTCAGGAAATCATTTGTGCTAAGCATATGTCCCTTTACTAAATCCTTGTTAAATGACAGTGGGTGTGAATTATTGAAATGCAAGTATGTATCACTGAAGGTAGGTTTCCTAATGATGTTAGAATCAAACCTACTGTCACACAACATAATGGTAGTATCCAAGAAGTATACCTGAACCTTATGTATTGTATCTGTAAAAACCACAAGTCAGTCATGTTGTTCATAAGTTGGACAAATTCAGCAGCTTGCTCCTTGGTGCCATCCCATAAAATAGACAGTGGTGCAGTGGCTTAAGCCCCGGTGGTGCAGCAGTTAGCGTTGTCGCCTCACAGCAAGAGGTTCTCCCGTTCGATTCTCAGCTGGAGCGCCTTCTGTGTGGAGTCTACATGTCCTCCCCACAGTCGAGTGACTTTAAAGACATGCAGGTAATGCGAGCGTGAATGGGCGTGCCTTTGTTGAAGGTTGGGCGTCGGGCTGGCAACTCGGCTCCGTAAAAATAAAAATCCACTGCCAATCATGAGCGGTCCGAAGTTCTGCTGTGGCGACCCCTAACCGGGAAAAGCCGAAAGTTTATCAAGGTGCCTCAAGTAAAGTACACAATGACAGTAAAAATCTGAGGTAAAGATATATCGTCCCTCCCAAATTAATAAAACAATGTTAGTAAAAACTGGGCATAAGCTGTGTCCATTGCAGCCCCTTTGGTTTGTCTATAAAATTCTTTTTCAAAAATAAAATTGTCCTCTAAAATAGTCATATATGCTACAAATTAATATCGACATTTCTAAGAAAATCACAAGCCACCAATGCTTCATGAAAATACTCAATCCAATGTCCTGTTTGATACAGGAAAACAAATCCTGTACATCTACAGCGAGATCAATTCATCCATAATTCTTCCTAAAAAGTCCTGACTTCTTGGTTTTTACACCTACAATACATAAGGATCAAGTACATTTCTTGGATAGTACCATTATGTTGTATGTCAGTAGGTTTGATTCTAACATCTATAGAAAACCTACCTTTAGCAACACATACTTGAATTTCAAAGGTTCACACCCACTGTCACTTAAAAAGATTTTTGTAAAGGGAAAGTTTATATGTTTAACGCATATTATTCTCTGGTATTTTTTTTTTTACTTGCTACAGCACTGGAAAGGGGGCCTAAGTCCAAAAAGTGAAGAAAAATTAAGGGATTTCTTTTTTCAAGAGCTAGACAAAAATGTCTTGAAACTATGTCAACTATGTCAAAAGACAAGAAATGGGCTATAAAAAGATAAAAGACATTTACTTATAGACACTAACAAATGTTTATGTAAAAAAAAAAAAAAAAACTGAATGTAAGCTTGGGATCAGTGTGATGGAAAAAATGTAAGTCCATCAACAAAGATCTGAAGATACAATGCACCACAATGCATAATGAGATAAGGCACAGTCTTTAGCAACCTGAGAAAGTTAACATACCGAGTAGATCTAATGCCTGGTGACCTCAGTCTTGCTATTAAAGAGGCTGGACCTCCTTAAGCCAGATCAAATATTATTACATAATCAAAACATATATGATGCTATAATGTTTACTGTTTATTCTTTTAATTTACATTAACATATGAAAAAATTATAGAATGTTGTTGTGTCTTTCGGCTTTTCCCAGTTAGGGGTTGCCACAGCGGAACTCCGGTCCGCTAATGATTGGCAATAGATTTTTACATGTCGAGTTGCCAGCTCTGACGCACAACCTTCAACGAAGGCACACTCATTCACGCATGTCTCCACACAGGAGACGCTCTAGCTGAGAATCGAACAGGACAACGTCTTACTGTGAGGCGACAACGCTACCGCAGCACCACCACCACAGTGAAAAAAATTATAGAATGTAAAATTTATAAATACTGAAATTTGAAAGCCCTAGGCTAAAAGACCCAAAGCTCATTTGCCAGAAGCAGAAAATAAAAACACCAAACTATCTGTTCTGTTGTGTTTTGCATCTATGTACTCCATAACTAAATACATCTATTCCAATGTCACAGAATCCTTTGTTCACAGACTAGACATGTTCACCAAAAACTAGTCCACCTGGCTTGAATATTTTTTTTTAAAAAAAAAAGAGAGAGAGAGAATGGTAGAGTTTTCCGAACATATTCCTACCCCCATTGTATAAGACATTCGCATATTCAAGTCCTTAACTAGGTCAAACAATATTAGACACTATGCAATAACATTAAGCACACACACACACACACACACACACACACTACCTTTAGCCCGCTTCATACCACAGTTAGCTTAAAAAATACTGCAGTTCAACAATGCGAGTTCCTACCATTTATTTTCATTAATTTATTTTTATTTTTGATTGTTTGTTTGATTTCTTCCTTGTGGTCTACTGGTTTGTGCTCTAACTCTTCTACCACATCTGTTCATTTTTATGAAAAAAATCTCCCCTGGTGTAAATTACAGTTCAGAAATTTGATCCCTCCTCAATGTACTTATTTTCCATTTTGAGATTACGGCTCCCTAATTGAAGTATGAGCCCCATAATTTTGAGCCATGCAAATAAGAAAATTAAAGTGATAAATGGTAAAGAAATGCAATGAATTTTGAAATTCACATTAATGCCACTGCACATGCCCCCAGTATGTGAGGTTGCTACCACCTACACATCTAGCTGCTTACATATATTAACTTAAAAATCAGTGTACTACAGACAAAGGGGGATGCTCTGAGGTACTACAACCTCAGATAGTAGACATTCACCATTTACTAGTTTTAGTCTGTCTGTTGAAAGAATCATGAATCTGATCCTCAGAATTTCAGTTGAAGCCCTTGAGGGCCACACTAGTCCTGGAAAGAATGAAAAAGATGGGGTTTGTAAATTCAGACCTCCTAACTATTCCCTTACAGTTACCAGGTATAAGCACTAGTTCTGAAAGAGACATCACATTTTCATCATATTTTACCCTTTAGTAAAACTAGTAATGGTTACTTAATTCTTAACTCTTTTCCATCGAGGTAAGTACAAGCAACATTCAGCAAGCTAACATTATCTGGATTACACTTCCATGATTTTTTTTTAGTTTTAAATGCAAGTTTAGCGAGTTTAAAAATCCAAATAGCATACTTTTTTCTTTCCTTACTGAAATATGAAGCTTTATGGTTACACCGGCATGGTTTATTTCTACAAGCATATACAGCAACTGTTTGTTCATATTGAATACTTGCTGTCCATACAGATCTCAGAAGTGAAATCTGAGAGGCCAACAGCATGCAATCTCTTATATCAAGATAAAGAAATGAATTCAGTTTTAGTGTAAAAAAAAAACATAAAATACACTGTTAGGAATAGAAGTGCATTAACAGAAATGCACACAATAATTAAGATAGCATTAGTCTTACCATTCATTAAATGAAGAAGTTTCACTGAAGCTCTGTGCCACGCAACAATCAGTTCAAAGTGTAAATCAGTAATAATGTTACTTGCTGTAACCAGGTTACCATCACTGACTTGTGCTGTGGTGGCAGTCTTGTTTGCTCTTTCTGACTCTTGACCTACCAGATTCTGAAAGGAGAAAGGAGAGACTGAAATAATTTAGTAGTCCTTGCTACAAAATATCCTTTCCAGATCTTAGCTTATTGGAATATTTTTTTTTGCTTCAGATTACCTGGTAAGCATACAGTTTACATTACAAAATAAAGTACTGAAGAAGATTCAAATCATTACAGCAGAACTTATAGCAGGTACCATACTTACTCTTTACCAAAGCACTTTGTAAGAATGCTACATGAAAAATAAAACATAAGCATTTTCATATCATGAACACTCACAAACACACACAGCTCTGGAGACATCTATATACTCACCATAGTGATAGATCTGTGTTGTCTGTTTCTGTCCTTCCTCAAATGGGTCTCAGATCCATCCCCACATCCAACTTTAGGCCATTTTCTTATACTGAGGATCATTAGGTTAGGCTCATCCCCCTACCCATAATCCCCTCCTATTCCCAGCATTACCTCAGACTGAGTTTGCCCACTGTACCCTAAAAGCAAGCAAATTATATATATATATATATATATATATATATATATATAATTACATATATATATATATATATATATATATATATATATATATATATATATATATATATATATATATATATATATGTCACTATAGAAGATAAGCAGAAAGACAAATGGATATAGTAAAAGAGATCTGCTCTAGAGCTGCAAGATCGAGAAGTCCTGCACAACATGCAAATGACATGGTCATACTAGAAGCCAAAAGGAAAACTTTTCCATGAAATGTAAGGGAGAAGGCAGAAGGGAAGTTAAGGAAGGACTGGAGCAGACAATACAGATCCATCATTTTGGTGAATACATAATGTTTGTATCGATCAATGTTGTCTTTTCCGGCCATTCCTCAACTGATGGGACAGAGTCCCCAGCCACTGGATTCCCATGGTGGGTTCATGGAATGATATTCAGGAGGATGGCAGAACCAAAAGCATTCCTCTCCCTGGAAAAAGTCCAATTTGGAATGTGAAATAAAGGTATGAACATTAGATTAGATGGCAGCAGCACAAATGTCATGAACTGAAGCCCTAGAAAAGAAGACAGAGGAAGTAGAACCAGATCTTGTCAAACGTGCCTTTGACTGCTTTAGTAGAACCACAACCTTATCTTTATACAATACAACGGGGAAATGCAACTAGTTTACCATCTTGTTAAGGTAACAATCAAAACAGCTTGGCCCAATTTAGCCTTAGAAAAAGATACAAACAATTTGTCTGACTTCCTGATGGATTTGGTCTGATGAAGATGGAAACACAACTGTCTATGCACATCTAGCAAATGAAGCATGTATTCTTCGTTACTGGTAAATTTCAGAAAGAAAACTGATAGATTAATCCTTTGATTGAGAGAAGTCTCTGAAACTACTTTGGTTAAAAAGGATGGACTGATATGCAAAGACACCTTGTCTTTATGAAAAATAATATACAGAAGTTGGCAAGACAGAGCCTGGAGTTCTAATATTCTGCTTGTTGAGGTAATGGCCACAAAAAAAGATAGTTTTCCATGTCAAAAATTTAAGTCCACTTTGGCAGTTGGCTCAAATGGAGATTGAGTCAATGCTTGTAGCAGTGCAGTGAGATCCTAGGGAAAAGCAGGATCCTTAATAGGAGGTCTAAGAAGGAAATTGCTTTTCGGGAAGGCCTTACACAGTTTAAGAGAGCCCAACAAAGTATGTTACTCATTAGCATGAACATTCAAAAGCATTGCTAGCTGAACTTTGATAGTGGAATAACTGGCCCCATCATGGAAAATTGCAGCAAGAAATGCAGTACTGCTGGCATGTGAGCTGAAAACAGATCTAAATGTTTCTTAAAAATCAAATGGAAAACCCTTCCCTTTACTTGTGTAGACTTTTCTAGTAGAAACTTTCTGAGAGGATGTGAGAATTTGGACTACCTGGGAAGAAAGTCTGGACTGACTAGCCATCACAGGAAGTGGAGAAACCATGTGGTTAGTTTCAGAGCTCAAAAGTCTGGATGAGGCATTCCAGACAGGTGAAACAAAAGGTCTGGATTTGAATCCAGCACCCAAGAAGAGTATATCAGATGAGGCCAAAGAAAGGGGAACCATACCTGCTGAGGTCAGAAAGGGGCAATGAGGATGACTGCTCTTCCATTGTGATGTTTTCTGCAGAAACGTTCGGATTAGGGTAGTTGGTGACAACACACATAGAAGACTAGGGAGGCCAATCATGGATCAAATCATCCCTCAGTGACTCCCTCTCTGGATGGATCAGAACAAAGAACCTTCTGCACTTGGAATTGATGGGAGAAGCAAAAAGGTCATAGCCTGGTTAGCCCCATTGATGAAAGATTTGCACTGCCACTATCAGACTGAGATACCACTCATGAGGTAGCAGAATAGATCTGCTCAACCTGTCCTCCAGCACCTCTAGAACGTTGGACCTCTCTCATATGTGCATTGCTATCAGAAAGCAGTTGGATGATATTGCCCAATGCCACACTCTCATCACTTCTTGACACAATAGGTTGAACGTGTTCATCCTTGTTTGTTGATATACTAGACTACTGCCATTTTGTCCACAGATCAACCCTACAGGAAGGACATTCTGAAAGGCCTGCAATGCCAGGATAACTGCCCTCATTTCTAAGATACTGATGTGAAGATTGGCCTCTGATAGGGACCAAATGCCTTGGACCATCTTTCCCACGGAATGCCCCTCCAACCTAGTTGGGAAACATCTGTGGTCACTGTGGCTCTGGGAGAGGGATGAACAAAAGGGCAGCCCTGAGACACTTCTGAAGAGTGAATCCAACAAATTACATGTTCTCTGCAAATGTCTGTAAGATGGGTTGGAAAGGACATAGGCTGATGCCTGATGGACTACTGTACTGCCTTGTGCAATGCAACACTCTCATATAGTGTTCTTGCCAAACCAAGGTAATGGAGGCTGCCATCAATCCTAGGAGCTAAAAGACTAGTCTAGAATGTGGTTTATAATAAGAAAAAAGCTGTACTGTTTGATTTTGTAAGGTGGATAGCTTGTTCTGTGGAAGCCTTGTTATTTGAGCAGTAGTATCCAAGTGAGCTCTTATGAATGACAGAATATGCACTGGAGAGAATTAAGATTTATCATGATTTACTGTAATTCCTGTGTTGGAGCAGAGATGGAGCAGATAGTTTTGTGGCTTAAACTAGAAGAGGCTGAGTAGGAGCAGTGAAAAGCCAGTCATCTATATAAGGGTGCACCCAGAATTGTTGCAGTCTGAGATGAGCTGCAACCATTGCCGTGCATGTGGTGAACACCCGTGGGCTGTGGTGAGAAAGGTCAGGGCCCTGAACTTCCATGGGTATGTTCTGGAAAAGACTCAGAGGTCTGAGGGGTGTCCTGAATGAGGACAGTCTAGAGGCTAGTGTGAACAGGCTGTCCAGATGGGATAGACTTAGCAGTATTAAGACCTGGGGATGTCAATTGAAGAGAGAGTGGAATTGAGTGGGGTAGAGTTGTCTAGTCTCAAGCCTTGGAGACAGCTCTCACAGTTGCCTTGAATGCAGAGGCTGAAGGAAAGCCCAAAGCACTCCAGCAGAAGCTCCCATACCAGAATGACCAAGGGTACCTCCCCAACCCTGCTCTGAGACTGAAGTCAGAGTTAAGCTATCTTATATCAAAGCTCCAAGGGGGAAGAGACAGCTCAGACAACTTTGATGTTGAACCCCTACCCCCAGACTCAGCACTGAACCTTTGGTTCTGAAATCTGTCCAATGCTGAGGAAATCAGAGCTGTCTGAATCAGAGAAGATGCTAGAGTAGAAGATGACCACAACTTTAGATCCACTATGAACAATCCTGGAAATCTCAGATACTACATCTCAGAAACTGGAGGTCAGATTGGAGTAGAAGTAGTCATAGGCAACAAAAAGGTCCAAAGCTCATGGATCCAATGGGAGCTGGAGCTTGGAGAATTATTAACTGAATTTGAGTTCTGAGGATTTCCTCATCATTCTATCCACATCGGCTTCTAACAATCTTCTGGTAGACCTAAAGGAAGAAGATGTAGAAGGAGGTCTCTAAACCTTGCATATGGGTGTCTGATAAAGAAAAGAATGCAGTCTAGGGGGGATTGGCTCCAGAGTGAACCTCAGCTCACACCTAGGAGGAGTCATGGAATGTATAGATGTTGGATCCAGGATGGCTATCAGATCCACAGACCTGAGAAGTTTAGCTGACATAGTGGAAGACAAAACTGAGGAAGGAAAGCAGTCAGGGAATCGCTTCCATACCTCTTAGCTCTTCTCCTTTGGCTTGTCACTCTTGTCCCCCTTGTACTACTCTGAGGGGTTCTTCCCAGACGGGACACTCCAGAAGCAGAAGGAGCACATTTAGCAGATTCTTCTGGTGGGATGAGATATTTTAGAACTAGCTTATTTCTGCACTCAACGAGTTCATGGTGTCCAATAGCCATACAAATAGGACAATCTTCTTCCAAATGAGAAGATCCTAAACAATAAACACATTTAGGATGCAAATCTAAATTAGGCATCTTGTGGCCACACAACACACATTTATTGAGCCCAGCCAGTTTATCAGACATAAAGGAATTCAATCACATGAGACAACAACAAGAAACCCAAACTAGAAAAGCTACCAAAAATTGTAAAGGAGAATACTCTGATGACAGAACAAGGGTACCTAACTAAAAAAAAAAACTAACAAACAAAAAATAGAGTTACCAAAAATGGTAATATGAAGAAAACACTAGCAACAAACTAGTTTATGAAAATATGCACTTATGGTATGAGAGGCCTAAAACAAAGCAGTTGTCTTTATTTTTTTTTCTTTTGGTAGGTGGAGAAAGAAGAAATATACAGAGAAACCAGAGGCCATAATCAGATAATAACTATACTAAAAAATTACCAAACACCTAGAGTAAACTGTAGTGCTTAGCTGAAAGAGCATGAGCCAGCAACCCACGTGTTCTCATACAGCAGCAAACAAGATCTGGGGTAATGTTTGGGATAGGAGGGATATTGGGTAAGGGGAGGATCCTGAGCTATGGATCCTAAGTCTAAGAAAGTGGCAAAAGTAAGATCCGAGGATGGATCCAAGATACAGCAGTTGAGGAATGGATAGAAAATGTAAAATCAGATCTCATTTTGATAATGGTATACCAACCATTATATCATCATTAAAATATTGCATTATGTTTAGTATTTGTATGATCAATCTAGTTTTAGTCAGGAAGACTCAGATTGCACCTCTAGTAATCAGGTCCAAACCTCATAGGTGCTACTCCCCCTTCAGCCAACAGTACTAAGTGCCGGAAACCATGGATTTGCACTTTCCAACTGTCTCTGTAGGCAGTTTAGTTCAAATGATCATCCTGAGATAATGTAGCAATTGTCTCATGTTTACTAACAACCACCAACTACCTACACAAACTTACACGGGGTGTGAGAGATGCAGTCATGTAATACTATTGGAGGCAAAACTCTCACATAAACCTATCACACATACACAGATAATATCAAACACATAGATTTACATATGCTGAAACTCTTAAAATTTATTGTCACACTTTCCTTAGCTAATGTAAATAACTAACCCTTAGTAAGGGGAATAATCTCCTTACTATATACCATATCTAATGTTACACTGTTTGAGACAATGTAAACCTGAAAATGCCTGACTTGACATCAAGAAAGAGTGTACTCACAATCCCTTACTACCTATATTAGTGTATAAGCTACCATTTTGACATGTGAGATGCAGCAATACGGGAGCCTTATATCCTAGTAAGACAATTTGTCAGCTATTCCTCACAGGTGAAACACCAGTTCTTGAAAATATAACACATTAGATGCTCCATTAGTGAAAGCATAATATAAATAAGCAGCTGTTCCTGTAAAGAAGTATGGTGATTTCTGATTACCCAGAATGCATTGCATGCATATATAAATTATCGTCAATACCAAATTGACATCGCTGTGTGGGTGTGGTTATAAGGAAAAACTAAGTCAATGGTAAAACTAAAACTTAAAAAAAAAGTCAAAATCTTTTTCTTATTTTAAACCACTTATGCAAAAAAATTACCTAAAAAACACAGATGTATGAGAAGTATAATAAAACACTTTAAAAGTAACTTACCTAACCCACAAGGACCTCCAAAACGAAACCTAAGAAACATGTACCCTTAGACACCTCAAAAACGCAAAACACAGTCAGCAGCCACCTTGAAACTTATATCAAAGAGTCAGACTCCCACACAATCCACTGTATGACATACCAATGCACCAATCCCCAGGCTATGCAAAGAGAGGGTCATGGTCAGTTGCTTGTCAGGCAGCAGGATTCATGACATCACACAAAGGCTATCCCACAATTATGTGGGAATTCATGGCAATTCTTAGAAAAAAAGAACGCTTTATGCTTTGTTGAGAATTGTATTTTTGTTACATTAGAGATCAACAACCGTTACTCTGTTATTCCCACCAAGTAGGGTTAACTTGGCTCGAGGATGCAGTGGTGGACTTTCACAAGTTCGATTCTGATGAAATCAACACCATCACTACATTTATGGAGTTGGTACTTTTGAAGAATTTCTTATTTTTTGAAGGTCATTATTTTAGACAAGTTACTAGACTGGCTATGAGGGCGGCTTACACCCCCAGTTTTGCGAACCTGGTTATGGCTCAATGGGAGACGAAATATATTTTTAATAGTGTTTTTTGACAATCCAGCATTTTATATCTGCTATTTGGACAATATTTTCATTTTATGGACCAATTCCAAAACAGATTTGTGGAAATTTTAACTATATTAATAGCACTGTACCATTTTTAAAATTGTCATGGTCCTATAACAAGGAGAAAATTTCCTACTTAAATGTGAGATAACTAAGACTTTAGAGTATAAGTCTTTTTTACTAATATCTATTGAAAGCCCACTTTTTCCAACATATAGCTCCATTTCATGAGCTGGCATCCTTCACATTACAAAAAGGCTGTGGTTAAGGGTCAACTCATGAGAATGGTAAGGATGTTTACGGATACCCAAATTTTCCTTAAAGAATGTGATAATGTTCTAGACATGTTTATTAAGAGAGATTATCCTAAAGTATTTTTAGAAAAAAATAAGGAAGAAATCATAACAAAACGACAGGCAATTTTTTATAAACCCATTTTGGAGGTTAATAATAAGCCTACTGACATCCATGCAGCTATTGGTGAGGTGGGTGGCATGACTAGTGAAATTTTTGAACTCAAGACACTTATCAACATAAGTTATTGATTACAACATATAACTTAAACAGCCAAGCCATCTTCAATTGTCTCAAAAAGAACTGGGTAATTTTTCATTCCATCAAGCGTTAATTAATATAATTGGGGAGAGACCACATATTATGTATAAAAAAGATACATCTTTTACAAAAGTTTTAGAATGTAATATTATTACCATTAATAGGAAAAAGGGTATGCCCAAATGTGGCCAGTGTTCTCAGTGCCCAAATATTTTTGTAGGAGACCAAGTTACAGTGAGAAGTGATATATATAATATTTATGGGTATTTCTCTTGTGAGTCAGAATAAGTTGTTCATATTGTATGCTGTAATACATGCCTAGCCTTTCATGTGGGCAAAACCTCTAGGAAATTAAAAGAGAGGATTTATGAACACCTGTCAGATATTAGGAAATGCAAGAATACAAATATCTTATATAGACATATTGCAGAATTTCATATGCATTCTTTTAAATATATCATCATTGAACAGGTGGTAAATAATCCAAGGGGCTATATTGTTGATGAGCATTTGGACAAAAATGAACTGAAGTGGCAACTATTGTTGAATGCTACATGCCCCCTTGGGTTAAATGATGCATGTTCCATTACTGCAATACTGAAGTTAAAGCAATTGGAAGTTTGACATGGTTTGTACACTGTGTTTATTTTAAAGTCCTGGGGTTATTTCAGTATTTATGTTCTTTTATTGACTTGATTTTTCATTGGTTGGTTTTAACAAGGGAGCTTAATTGGTAGGTGTTTTTTACTAATTTATATGATGTGTGAAATTGTGTTTGATTACGTGTTCTGATAAAGTTCCTAAGGTTAGGAACAAAAGCGCTCAACTTTTTTTTTCTTCAATAGGCAGTTATATTTACCTGGTGCCATTTGTCCTTTTGGCTGTTGCTACATGGGATTATAAGATTTAGGAGTCTTGTGGCTATCCTGAGAGTTGCCTTTTGTTTGTTACCTTTATGCACTGGATAATTCTATCTGTTCCTCAGTTCACTAAGTTAAGGACTTGGGTGTTATTGTTGACTCATCTCTTTCACTCAACCTCCATGTCAATAATGTTGTTAGGAAATGTTATGGCTTAATAAAGAGCATCTTAGGACTTAACCTAGGGACAGAATTGTTATGGTTAACTTATTTTCAGTTTGCATTTTTCCAGTAACAGAATATTGTGGCTCTTTTTGTATGTTGGGGATGTCATAGATGGTACAGCTTGAGAAAATTCAAAGAACATTTACTAGACATATAGTTGGATGTGAACCTTTACCATATGTAAAGAGACTTGAAAATCTGTCATTGTACTCAATAGCTTATAGATCATTAAGATTTGATTTGTTACTGGCTTTTACCAAAAATGAAGTGTTTTCAGCTATGCTGGATACTGATTTTTATAGATCATAAACTAAATATTAGGAATAATAATTCATTAGTCCAATTACTGAAAGTTAATTCAAAACCAAAGTCTTCCTTTTTTCACATCAGCACTTATTAAGACTCAATTTGATTTAGAGAAGCATTAAGTCTTTGTGAATATTTATCTTTGAAAGTACCAAGGTATTCTAGCACTGTAATATCCCAGTGTTAGAATATAGCAATTGCAATATGTGTTAAATCCATAAAACCGACACTCTCGTGATTAACTCAAAAAAACATGTTATTATGGAACATTATATATGAAGGTCCTCTAATGTTTTATAGGGAATTTTTTTAATTGCTTTTTTAGAAAATTATATATTAGAAAAACTAAAAAGAATGCTTAAAATCCATACAATGACGCATGCCAGGGATGTGCTTCTTAGGAACCAGTTAAGCTCTTCTACATACGATATAGCACATGCAGTTAATAGTTTTGCCACTTTGAAACTTTTAACATTAGTTATACCTTATTTGCCAACTGGGGTGAACAGGATAAATGTGCTGAATGTGTTAGAAGCATGTTTTGTTTTAAAATGTAGTACTGCTTCCCTAGAAGAGTGAATAAGACAAATACCATGGTAATATCTCATTTCAGATTAATTTTTTCCTGACTGTTCCTCAAATACTATAATGCAGAGATTTTTTACCTATTTGAATTGTGCCTTTAAGAAATCATTAGAATCTAATTTATGTTAAATGATTTAATACCTAAAGGAAATGTTGTGTGCTTTTAGTTATTTTGTTTTGTTCCCAGAAGTCTTCTGATGAAGCCCTGAGGACTATTTTTGTTTAACCTGAGGTATTTTCTGGTGGAAACGTTTGTGTGCTTTGATTTCTTTTTACTACTTTGAGTGATATGATTTAAGTTAACTGCCACATACAAAGGAGATGACAATTTAGAAAAATAGAATAATTCTATATTTTACATATTTTGTGAGTAACAAAGCGGAGATCCCCGAGATTCCTATGTATGAAAAAAAAACAGAAAACCTAGTGTGACCACTAACAGATTTATCTTGTTAAGTACTTTAAAAATTGATGGAATGTAGAGATAACATTGGGGTATATCCATTTCAATACTAAACATTATACATATGTTTTTTAAAGGTCTATCTTATTCTGCCAGAAGACTAACTCATTCGACATGGCCAAGGAATTACTTGTCAGTAACAGTAGCTATATTAAAAGGGCACTATAATAATGGGGTATATATCAGAAGTCTGAACGCTCATAAGTCTGAATGCTGAAACTTCGAACTGGGAAGTCCAAAGTCTAAAAATAACAAAGCCTCAGAACATCAAATTCTTTCCCAGGGAAGGAATTTGGTGGGCTGTTTCCACGGCTTTGCTATTTCCTCCACTGTGGTGCAATCTCAGAGTTGGTATATTTAAGTAGGGGGGCACAGCCCCCCATGTTGGGGGGTGTGGGGCGCGAACCCCCCCCCCCACATTAGAAACGGTACGTAGTGTTCCTGTGTTTCCACATTTTGTAGTGGAACAGTGATTTTTTTTCCCCTGGGAAAATAATCGCTGTTCTGAGTGTTTGGAGTATTCAGTTTTTGAACTTTTGTGTTCGATATTTACATAGTCGAAGTTCTGACACTTCAACTATGTGATATAGACCCTCATAATGTGAAACTTGGCCATTATCATTTGTACTCATCTGAAAATGTGAGAAGAATTTTAAACACAAGAACAGCTTTTTTATATTACATTTTCAAGCTCTATCAGCAATTCACTAAGTATTTTTCAAAGGTTCTTCCTTGTCACTCACAACTATTCATAGCTATCTTTCACCAAATCGTTGTCTTAGTTTGGAAAACCAGTTCATTATTCTTCATTAAACCTTGTACGATCTTCATATATGCTAATCCATGCCTGACACATATCCAGCTTTTTCTTTCATTCTGAATTTAGCATTTGTAAACTGCTCTGCTATAAACTTAACATTTTTTTTCACACTCCGAAGCTATCAGATCTGGAAACAGTGAATATGCAGTTGGTGTATCATTCTCTGTTAATGTTTCCATTCCCTCCTATTTTATATGCCCAGCATTGCTGTTCAGAATATATTCCTTTTCTATACTTTTCATCATTAGTGACATCCTTCTATGGATTTATCAACACTGGCTTAAATTTGCTTCTAATATCATGACTTTTTTATTAAGAAAATGATCAATTAAAATATGGTCTTTGCTTATTTTTTCTGAAATGCACACAGAGGTCTCCTACTTATCAAGGAACGACATTACACTTATGATGAAAGTAACCATCTTGTAGGACACCTTTCTTGATGACCCTATGAAATACTGAATAGACATGGCACCGACTTCAAGGTTCACAAATTAAATATGGAACTATATAAGCAAAACTGAAAACATAAGCAGTATATGTCAGATTTGGTGCTTCAGATATTTGCAGTACAATGTGTCAATTTCAGATAGACATTTGCATTTAGAAGGGATAAAAAAAATCCCCCTATATTTATTGAGGTATGCATTTAGTACTATATGTTAAATTAGCATTAATTCTAAAAAATGCCAATGTGAAAAAAAACTTCTCACAAAGGAATGTGTTATTAAACAGTACTTACAGAAGTATATGGCTTATTTATATTGTACCATATCTTAAGAAATCCCATTCTTACTTTCACATGGCTCGGGCAAGCAACTGAAGATCCATCTGGTACAGCAGTCACAGCTCTAGCAACAGTTACGCAATGAATTGTCTTTTCCAGAATCTCATAAGCAATAAACATCTGCTCTGTGGGAGTTTTCTGAAATAAAAATAAACAGACTACAGACAGAGAAAATTAACACATATTCTGTATCCAATAAAGCTTACCCTTAAATCTGTAAAACATTAGCAAAGCAACAAAATCAAACCGTTAGCATTAATGAAAAATTCAGCATGGAGAATCACAACCTACCTCAATTTACAATTTCAGAAATACTATAAAGAAAACATTATAATGATGCAGGCGATGATGGCAAAAACATAACAGTTCAATTTCTCACACATATACACACATGCGCATAAACAACACTTAGTCTCCTGCGCAATCTATACATGGTAGTTGCCATTTCTGCAATACCTTTTTGAGAGGGGGGATCTCAGCACTCTCATTGTTTTGCACCATTCAAAAAGACAAAGGAGTGTGGGATATAGCCATATTTTCCTTGGAATGTTAGGGATGTTATCATGCATGTACCCATTCACTCAAATCCCTTGTCTTCTAGTAAAGTCTCAATATGAGATATCCAATTGATCTTAATAGCTCTACAGGTACTCAAGATAACTCATTTTCTCACTGTTCAATTGCTGACAGCAGTAACACAGTTTTGGTATAGGCAGATGAGACATTTCTTTCAAATGTTTAAAACCCCTAAACACAATACAAGGATAATAAATACATTAATGCAGACAATGAATGCATAACAATATGAGTAAAAACAGATTGTTTCACAAATTGCTTAATTACAAAACTGATCCAAAGATAACAATACAAACATTTCCTTTTTGCTTAGGTAACCCATCTTTAAAAGATGATAATAAAGGGACCGCCTAAAGAAAGCTGTTGTCTTATTTGTTTTATCAAGGAAGCTAGCAGGGTCCACAGAACTGGATCATAAAGCAAAAAAAAAAAACTACATTATATTTCTGCTTTGCTTCTGGTATCTAAGTGCTTCTCAACTGATTACATGAGCAAAACAGAGACACAGGTCTCCAACACTTATTTTAAATACAGGATAAACAGACTGTGCAAGGTTTGATAAATAAATAAATTAAAAAAAATCATAAATATGGATCTCTAGTTGCAACAGGGGGCTAACAAGCAACACTCATTAAAAAAATCTGAACCACATACAACAAAATTAAAAAAGGAATCCAATAACTCTTTAAAAAGACAGCAAACCTGATTTCCTGCTCTGCTTCACAAGCCCCAAGCTCCAGTCTCACTGGCAAATGCTTTGAGCCAGTGAGACTGATGCTGGGGACACAGTGACATCCAGGAACTGGCAGGATGTTTGAAATTGCACAGGAAGTGGTATGTTGTTGGTTTTGTTTGTTTTTTTTTTTTCAGTTACATGGGAACATTTTTAGCATGAGGATTGGCAGTGGTATTAATGTAGTGTGTTTACGAACAAACAGGGACACAAAGGCAGTGTGTATGAACATCTGCAGCAGCAGCATAAATTTTTTTTTCTTCATTTGGGAGCAGTCTGCATCAGGACTTGCAGTAACACAGGGGTGTGCAGAAGCACTATCTAGTTACATAGATTGCATAGAGTCAAACCCTGTACCTTGGCTACTGAAGGCAGTAGCCTTAATCCTCCACACCAGCTACAGATTTAGCAATTCACTGTGGAGTTTGGTGTAAGGGAAGGAAATTGATTGTAGTAAAAAGAAGCATTATTATATGAACAACATTTTTTGGATGTGATCCATGCTTTCCTTATTCTGTTGAATGTTGACATTGTTATTTATTATACAGCTGTGAATAAACTGAACAGCACAAAGTCTACACATTTAATGTTATTTTTTTATTCACTATGAATACATTTTTAATTGTTTTTTTTTTTTTGTGAGCATACATGTGTGAAATGCACTGTATATGCCCTACAACAGTTTGTGTAGCACTCATGCAGATGAGTAAGAGTATGAACTGTTAAAGAGCTTTTTCCTGTACTACATGGTTTCATTCCCTCAGCCTTCATTTGTTTTCCTTGACTCTGCAAAGTTACTTCATTACACAGCACTCCTGGGCTGCTCCTAAAAACAGCTACTTGTGCCCAGTGGGCTTTCTCAAGCTGTTAGCCAAGATGCTACATATCTGACATTTGAATCCTTGCTTAGTACTTCACTATATGTGATTTGAGAATGAATCCCAGCATGTCTCTTGTACTTTAATGGGTTGTCAGATGCATTTTCACTAAATGTCAGTTTCATGGCAAGAGAAGTTTACTATTTCTCATGCTGAGTCTGTTTTTAAGGTAAGAATGTTTTTTTTGAAACTGGATGTCAGCGTTTTTTCTGATAATTTTGAAATACATTTTAAATGAAATCCAAATGCCTGTGATAATTGTTAAAGTAAAAAAGAAAGTAGAATGTACGCTGACAGGTTTGAACAATGTTTATGGTACTTGCAGTGAGGCAGCCAGGTAATGAGACACTTGTATAACTGATAGAGGGCCTGATTCATTACCCTGCACAGGGCCCCATATGTCCACAATCCTGCTGTATTGAATCTGGGGGTGAATCCTGCAATAATACAGCATTACTGCTTCTTCAAGTATGTCTGAACTGTACTGAGTGATGTTACAAAGGACAACTATTCTTGATGATGGAGATGTAGAGAGGTCAAAATGAAATGTAGGTGTCTTGCTAACATATAAGCCCCCCCCCAAAAAAAAACTGGCAGTTGCCACAGAGGACTAAAGCTTTCAACTTGTTAATGAGCTTCTTCCTGTGGCAAGGATGCAGTGCTTGAATCTTTCCACCTTGTTTACCTTCTATGTGACACTGCACATGTCACTTAACCTGGCAGTGCTTTAGAGTAAATGGGAATCTGGGCTAGGCTTCTTTTTCTTTTGAAAAAAGTTTTTACTAGATTTTATCTAAACAAACTGATCATGACGATAATTGCATTTAGAAATTTGTGAGCATAAAATAGAACAATACGGACAAGAACAAATAAGAACAACTATTACAAGAGTGTCTACTAACAATAAACATTCTCAAAAAATTCCTATACATTAAAATTAATATGAGTATAGCTATTTTTATTAAGCAGTTCCTTGAAATTTGTCCACGTATTATAGTAGGAGGTAGTTCTAGTAGATCTTCATTTAATGGTGATAATTTCCAGATGACATACATTGGTTGCAATATTTGTGAATTCTTTGAAAGAGGTAGTAGCTTCAATCTTTCAAGTCTTGGTTATAACTTTCCTCACAATTAATAAAGTGGACGATTAAAGAGGGTATTTCATTCTTTTAAACACAAACAGGAATAAGGATATTAAAAGAATTAATGACTTAGATAAAACAAAACTGCCCCCAAATAAAGCTTGTAAAAAAGAATAATGTTATTCCAATAACGTGTAAGTATAACAGAATCAGAGAACGTGTTGCTAATCTGCTTTAAGCTCCTGTTTACATATCCACATTAACTCAATTTTATGAGGTGGGAAGAAAGATCTATGCAAGAATTTCCAAGTAAAAAGTTTCGATCTAAGAGCATCAGTCTCACTGGCTCAAAGCATTTGCCAGTGAGACTGGAGCTTGGAGCTTGTGAAGCAGAGCAGGAAATCAGGTTTGCTGTCTTTTTAAAGAGTTATTGGATTTCTTATTTGGAAGATATTAAAAATATTTTTTTTTTATCCTCTTTATCTGGATGTTTGTTATTAATGTGAGTAAAATAGTTCCAGTGATTGCCATTACAACTTTTTGTTTCTTTCCTCACCACTCTATATAAGTGTTTTGTTGTATTAATAGTATTAAAAATTCAATTAATTTTGGGATAAGATCTCTTACCCTTGGTTACATTAACTTAATTTTACCTTCTACATATTGTCTGCAAGATTGTACACCCAACCACATATCTCTGTTTAAATCATATTTACTTGTGATATAATCAACAGAATGCAGTTTTTCATTATTCATTAATTGAAACCAATATAGCAGAGTTTTTTCTTAAAATGTAATCATTAACCACAAAAAAGAAGCAATGACCAATAAAACAAAAAATCCAAGGCAATGAACCCAGCAAGAATCCGAGATGGAAAATTGTTTTAATCCAAAAAACGGTGAAAATTCACAGAACAAAAATGACGAAAATCAACCCACACCAAACAATTCAAGTTAAGCGCGCTTTCACTCTGCCAATGCAAAGCTTCCTCAGAACTAAAAAATAACCTGATACAAGCCCTTTAAATACAAATTTAGTAATTAAACACATTACATCCTTAAAAAGATATAACACTTTACTAGAATTCTCATATCAAAACTATTAAACTGTGTCAAGATAAAAATATAAAAATGTGTATATATATAAATGGATCGCATTGTCAAATAATTCGTCCTGACATAAAAAATAATAAATAGTTCATTTAAACAATAAAAACCGCACATGTTCTATACTTACATGAAACTGTCAAACTGAGAATATAATATCTAGAAACAATAAAAACTAGCATGCTTAACTTGAATTGTTTGGTGTGGGTTGATTTTCGTCATTTTTGTTCTGTGAATTTTCAACGTTTTTTTGGATTAAAACAATTTTCCATCTCGGATTCTTGCTGGGTTCATTGCCTTGGATTTTTTGAATCATTGTACCTAACTTTGAAGTGAAAATATTATTTTGAGTGTGTGCTACAGGGAAAAGAAGAAAAATCCATGCCTTATATAGATTAATTTATATATATATATATATATATATATATATATATATATACATATATATATATATATATATATATATATATATATATATATATATATAGTGACTCCTTTCTGAAAAGTAATCTTTTAGCAACCAATGTAAACTATTGTGTAGCATAAGATTAAGATTAGAGTTTATGTTATGTTTACATTTTATGAAAAGGCATCCTAGAAGCTCTTTCTACCTGGCTGTGTAAATATCATTTATCCAAAGAGATATTGTTTTTATAACTGATGATACAGAATATAATTCTATATCTGGTAGTCCAATCCTTCCTGCTGTCCATTCCCTTATATTAATTCTTTAATACATGTTTTAGATGGAGGTAATATAATGACTGAACAACATAACATTTTTGGTAAAATAATCATTTTGATTATAGACAGTCTCTCTTCCATTGGGAAGAAAAAATTGTTCCGGTTATCTGATTCTTTATACTGATTATGCTGTTAGTATAATTGCAATTTATTATATTATTAATGTTGTCTGCTATAATTATCCCTAAATAGTTACTTTTTCTCTCTTCGACAATGCATTTAGTAAATCTGTCATTTATCCCATCAATATTGGCATTTATGGGTAGTATTTTTGTTTTATTATCATTAAAGCAGAGACCAGATTTTTTGGAACTCATCCATTGCCTTAAAAACAGCATAAAGGGAACTATTACTGTCACTTAGAGTCAGAAGAATGTCATTAGCAAATAACTGGAGTTTAGAAACTGTCGGTCTCCTACTTTGGACACAGTAGAAGAGTCTTTGTGGGTTCTGTTCAAGCAGCTTTATTTTATACAAACACATTACTATACAAGTGTCCTGACTTTAAGTAAAGTAACTTATATACAAACTAACAACTGTGATCATGCATGCTCTTTCAAAATGGCATTAGGGATTGCACTAGTCTGGAATTTATACATGCACATACAGTCTTTGGTATGCTACTTAAAGACACAGCACACAGCACATACACTTTGATCTACAGCTCCCTCTTTGAGAAATAGATCATGCAATGTTATGAGTCTACTTGGCATGCAGAGATCACAGGTAATTCTTTGTCATGCATTATACTAGACTAGGTACATATATATATATATAGAGTTAAGTCCATGTTGTTGCGTACTTCACACTGGGCTTACATATTCATCCATATTGTGTGACATAAAACTGGGAACTGGATTTAGCAGCTGGAGCTGTCTCTTCAAAATGTTTGACCTTTGAAATGTTCAGTATATTTTCAGGAATGGAATAAGAGGTTTGAACACACTCTGGTATGAGAACATCTGGTTTGCTCTTAGATTAGGAGTCTACATCACAGAAACAATGTGATGATGATGATGATGATGATGATTCTGGTACAGGAAGAAGATGTCTACGATTCCTCCTATACTCCACACCCTTGGAGTTTACCAGGTAAGATCTTGTCTCAGCAGAGATGCCTGTAATCTGACCAATTCAGTTGAAACCTTTTGTCATCTGGATTCGGATTGTCTCTCATTCCCTCAATGGACAAACTAATCTGCTCAATCTGTGTAACTGGACTTGTGGATATTATACTCCTAGAACAATTAAGCCTTGATGGTTTTATTGTTCTTAACTTTAGGCCTCAATAAACTGGAATTAATGGGTAGGATAGTCCTGCTTTGTCTGGAAAGTAGTCTTTGAGCAGGTGAGCCACGAATGTCATCACAGCGTATGTTTCTGAGGTTAAACAAATTCAAGAACACATCATTATTGTCAAACTTTGACCTTTCAAGTAATTGCTTTGCACTCTGCAATGCACGTTCAGCTAGACCATTTGACTGAGGATATTCAGGACTGCTAGTGACATGCACAAAGTCCCATTCTCTTGCAAATTTCTGAAACAACTGACTAGTAAATTGAGTACTATTGTCAGAAAGAACTTTATGTAGACTAGCATGGACTGAGAAATGGCATTTTAACTTAGTAATAACAGCAGTGGATGTTAGGTTAGGTAGCAGATCAATCTTAAACCAATTCGAATAAGAGTCTACCAAAATCAAGTAGTGTTGATTGTTCCACTTGAAGATATCAGTGGCAACTGTTGACCAAGGTAGCTCAGGAAACGGACTTAGCTGAAGTGGTTCTCTTTGCAAATATAGTCTAGTACTATTGCATACTGAACAAGAAGAAAGTACTTTATCAAAGTCTTTCAGTAATGAAGGCCAAAATACCAATTCTCTCACTCTTCTCTTAGTAGGTGCAGAACCTGGGTGACCACAATTGAAAATCTGGATATATTCTTGTTGTAAGGAAGTAGGAACAACAATTTTAGGACCTTTGAAAATAATGTCCTCTTCCATCAACAATTCATCTCTGTAAAGAAAATAGGTTTGCACTTCAGGTGGTGCACTAGATTGCTTTGACAGCCATCCAACATCAATGTGTGATGGAGCTTTTGCAAAACTGGGTCATCAAGTCAAGTGGTAGAAAAATTATGCACTGCCATCATGTCAAAGTCAAAATTCTCTGCGTCAAGCTGTTCATATAGACCATTTTGAAGTTGTACTTTTGCAATGTGAGCATCATTCTTTGTAATCACGCTGGAGTGGAATGCATAGACTTTTTTAGAATAGTAACTTGAGGATGGTGATCAGTTTCAATCTGAATGGCTTGACCATAAATATAATCATGAAACCTGGAACATGCAAATACTACTCCCAAAAGCTCCTTCTCAATTTGAGCATACTGCATCTTAGTTTGGGTAAGTGTTCTAGATGCATAGGGTACTGGTCTGCCCTCTTGAAGTACAATTGCATCAAGACCAAATTTTGAAGCAACACAGGAAAGAGTGACTGGTTTGTTCACTTTATAGTATCTTAATGTAGTTGGGGAGGCAATTTTCTGCTTAAGGACTTCAAATGCCTTCTGGTGCTGTTCCAACCATGACCATGCAAAATATTTGTGCATTAGCTCTCTTAAAGGTGCTGTCAACTCACTGAAGTCTGGTATAAATTTGCCTAAATAGTTGACTATGCCTAGGAAATGCTGTAGAGCTTGTACATTGTCTGGTGCTGTCATCTCAAGAATAGCTGCTTGCTTGGTCGGGTTTAGTCTCAAGCCAGTACAGGTAAATAAATGACCTACATATGTAACTTCTGGAAGTCTGAATTTACACTTCAGAGAACTGAGCTTCAAGTTTACCTCACATGCTCTGTCTAGAACTTTCTTAAGTTTCTGTCATGTTCTGCTTCACCATTGCTAAATCATCTACTATTATGGCATAAGGATAACCCAAAGAAATTTGCTCCAATGTACGCTGAAAGACTTCATTGCAGAATTTATTTCAAATGTCATCCTTAGGAATCTGTATCTGCCAAACAGAGTACCAAAAGTGGTTAGAAATGAGGATTTGCGATCAAGCATCACTTGCTAAAATGAACTCTTTGCATCCAAGACAGAAAAAACAGTGGCATTTGGTATTAAAGCTGTGACCTCTGACTGTGCGCATTGAATGATACTGTCTCTTCAAGGCTTTGTTGAAATCTCTAGGGTCAATACATATTCTGATTTCATCTGAGCCTTTTTTGTGAGCTGCTACCATGGACGACACCCATTCAGTTGGTTCTGTAAGTGGACAGATCACACCTTGCTGCAACATTTTATCCAGCTGAGACAACTTTATCTTGCATAGCTATTGGAACTCTTCTTGCTGGTCTGACTACTGCAGTGACCTCTGGGTCTAACTTCATGGAATACACAACTGGAAGTTTGCCCAACTTCTCATCGAAAACATCAGCATACTCTGAAAAAAACAGCTTCAGCAGAATTAGAACTCAGAAATGCACTTATGTGACGAACTTCCTTGGCAAAAGAAAGCAGATTCATTCTCAAACTATCTTTTAGACCCAATAAAGAATGTACTGGTCTTCAGACTACATAGAATAACAAGTTGTAACAGCTCTTGGCCAAATAACATGAAAGGATCACTGAGCCTTCGGTTTGAATCTCTTCACCGCCATAAGAAACAAGTTTCCACTACTGGCCACATTAAGTTGTTCATTAGTTCTCACTTTAGCAAATGTGTCTGCTGATATAACATTGCACTTTGAACCAGTGTCTGCTTTAAACTCTGTGGATTTTCCATTAATCCATACAGTATAAAACATTTCACTTCTTGCTAATAAATTCACTTCATCAATTCTTTCACCAAGTACTGATATACCATCTACATAGAAAGCTGACTGCTTCAGCTCTACCTGATCAACTTGCTTCTTTGTGTGACATTTCTTTATAACTGCATTAGGCTTACTTGATTTGCAAACCTTTTGGAAATGGTTCCATTTTTTACACTTGTGACATTGCTGTCCAAATGCTAAGCACTTCTCTCTTTTAGTCTCATGATTTGCATCAGAATTGCGACAGTTAACAATAAATCTAGATTTGGGTTTTGTTGATTCATACTTGTACAGCACTGAGCTTGCTCCTTTCTTAGAACTTGCTGGAAAGCTGTGTGTCCTCCCACGAAACCCTGTAGCTGCCATGTGCTTCTGCTTCTGTTTGCCACGTGTTGTATACTATCGGCATTTGTTCTGGACCCCACTGAAACCATGTTCTTGTCACTCACAAGCATACTTGTGTGTTCTTCTATCACTTCATGGATTTGAAAAATCTTTATGGCTTTTCTCAATGTTAAATCACTGTCACAAAGCAAAATCTTTCTCACAGCAGCATTATTAATACCACACACAAGCCTGTCCTTTATCAGCTCATCTTTTTGTTTCTCAGGTCAGTTACATAAGCTGCAAATGTTTAACTTTTTTCTGATCTCTCATTTAAAACAAATGCCTCACTAATGTAATATTTGTCTGGGGTTACGGATTTATCTGAACTTGCACTTCAAACACTCAGAGTCTTCCCTTGACTCAGCCTGTACAACAATATGATGTTTTTCACCTTCTCCTTCATTTACTGCTGGTGCGTACACAAATGAACACTCTCTTTCTATAGTCTCTGACCCACCTAGGTTTAGCAAAATGAATGCCCTCGTGTGTGCATCTCTATCTGCACAAGCTGCTTGTATAAAAATATCGTACTCTTGCTCAAATATTCTCCAATTCTCTGCAATATTCTGAACAAACACAAGAGGTAGGGGCTTTCAAAATCCATCTGCCATATTAGCACACACCAGTGAAGGGTTTTGCAAATAAGCACAAATATGCACACATGCAAATATGCCAGACATTTATGCCAGTATTTGCCCTTGGGCTTCTGAAATTATACCTTTTGGGCTTCTCGAAATTATGCTAATGGACAAATTCATAATACCTTTGAATAATTAGGCTTTGCAGAATTAGTCTCTCGGGCACTGTAATACTCTTATAATTACTGCATTGCTAAAGTCATATATCATTATTTTAAGAAATAGCACAAATGAAGGCAAAAGGCAAACTAATCCACTACCAAGTATTTATTTAGCACTTTTGTTTATAAAATACAAACTTTCTCAGAATAAAAGCTTTTATTTTTGCTTAATGTGCCCTTTGTGCCCTTATTATATTAATTTTGCTTGTTTAAGCCATTATCATGCCCATTGTACTTTTCTTGTGCTCATTTTACTCTAAACATGCCCATTGTGCCTCAGACATACTTGTTTTGCTTTAAACACACTCGTTTTGCTTTAAACATGCTTATTTTGCTTTACTGTTAATCACTTTATCAAATACCTTTGTTTTAAACATTTCCCTTAGTTAATAAATCTTGTGTGCCTTCTGCTTGCTTAATAATGTGGTTTGTGCTCTTGTAATGCCCTGTTTTGTCTTTTTTACCAAATAAACATTTTGTGCTACTTCTCATTACCTTTGATTCTTCTCTGGCTCTTTTCATGGTTGTTTTTCTTAGTTTTACCTTCCCTGTCATCTTTGCACCTCATTGCTCTGAATATTATTCTCTGTGATCCTGGTACTGTCACCATGTCACTCTCCTACTTTGGACACAAAAGAAGAGTCTTTATGGGTTCTGTTCAAGCAGTTTTATTTTATACAAACTAATCACTATAAGTTTATTGAGTTTAACTAAAGTAACTTATATGCAAACTAACAACTACTATCATGCATGCTCATGCTCTGGCTGCACTTTCAAAATGGTACTAGGGATTGTATGTGTCTGGAATTTATGCATGCATGTACAGCCTTTGGTATGCTACTTAAAGACACAACACACAGCACATACACTCTGATTTACAGAAACCAAATTCGTATTTATGCTAATGCCTTTTACATCTAAATTTGACTTATAAAATTAGCAAAAGGTTCCATAATTAGAGTGAAAAGCAGGGGTGAAAGAGGACATACTTGTTTAGTTCCTTTCAAACTTTGGATTGAATCAGAAGTAAAAGTACCTATTTTAACATGTGCATTCATGCATGGTTTCTCTTATGCAAAACAATTGTCATAACAAAGATTTGTAAGATGTGTAAAATTACTTAAAAAATCACATTCCTCTAAGACTAACAAAAGATATTTCCACTTCAGAGTCAAAAACACTATTAATATCTAGACTCATTAATATTAGATTCTCCTTTGTTTTGTTTGCCTAGTCAATTACTGTGATTATTTTTTTGATATTGTCATAAGTATTTCTATTTAGAATAAAACCAGTTTGATCCTCATTAATCCTGGAAGATTGAATATATTTTAATCTATTTTCAATTTCAGACATTGAGACAGGTTTATCAATTAATTTCACTTGGTTATCAGATAATTTATTTTTTAACTATATGATTTTTTGGATAAAAGTTTTGATTATCCCTTCTGAGTCTGTTATTATATTATATTTATTGATTTTATTGTAATAGTTTCTAAATTATTTTAAAATATCTTCTATTTCCATCACTTTTCCCTTTTTCTTAAGTGAATAATTCTCCTTTATATGGTTAGACATATTAAGTAGTTTTGTTCTAGTAGCTAACTTATGCATAGGTTTTGGGTTAATAGAGAAATTAATCATATTAAACATTTCTAGATTAATCTTATTTTTATGATTTAAAATTTCCATATACTTATTATTTAGATTATTAATCTCTTCTATGTTATTATTGTTACCTGCCTGATTTTCCAGTTTTAATTTGTCACAGTTTTCTTGTGTCTCGTACAGTTCTTTGTCCCATTGTTTTTTCTTTATTGACAGCCAATTGGTGACTCTTCCAAAAAAGATATGCTTTTAGTGCATCCCAAAAATGGATTTCTGAAATATCTCCTGTATTGTTAATTTCTATAAAAGAAAAAATGTCTTTAATAAAAAAGTCATTAAAATCATTTAAGCAAGTTATATATGCTGGTATCCTCCTGATCTTAATGTTATTGTTAGATTTTAAAAACAGAAAAGTGGGCTGTAAGCAGATAAAATGTTTATCTAATTCTCTGAGAAAATTTTATCTCATTATCAAAACTAAGGAACAATATAATAAATCCATAAGGAAAGATTATTTTAAATCTTTTCCAAGCATCACAGCCACTTCATTTGCAAACTATAATATGAAATATATCCACAGAGAATGGAATTATCCCCCCTCCCCCAAAAACAAACACATTGCAATTCATCTGGTAAGGCACACCAGCTGCACATTATCAAAGATCATTTACTAATAAGGTTAACAACTTTCAGGTTATACTATTAGTAATGGTAAAACAACTCTGCAAATGTTACATTGAATTGTAGTCCCTTTTTAGTAAATCATTTCCCATTTATGGGAATACGATAACTTAGAGAATTAGATATGTAAACTAATGTAATCAAACTCAATGCAACTACAACTGACACACAGACCCAACACATGCATTAGCTTAATGATGAGCAACTGTGAATGCAACACCATAGTTTAAATTTTGCGATAGGGGCTATATGCTTCTTTCAAATACAGATTGAGACTAAAAAAAGACCTAATAATATTTTGTTATAACATATCAAGAAAGTATTGATTGTTTATAAAATAGGCACACAAAAAGTTAGGTTACCTTATAATAGCAGACGTATTGTTGATTTTCTAACTTCTGTTTATGTTCTAGATGAGTATGAGATCTTTTCCAGTACTGTTTAAAAAAATACGAAGATAAAGAATAGACATATTTATATAAGGATAAAAGCAGTCTTTAGCACTTTGTTGTTTTCTTTATAAATTAAGAAACCAGTCATTTGTCTCTTAATTTCTTTTTCTTTCATTTGCCTTTCATCCAATTTTCTCTTCTTGTCTTTTCAAGGAAATAATGGACCAATCCATATCTTCTGTTTGTTCTTATATTGTATTAGTTTTTCAATATGACAATGCAGGGTCTTGATCTTCAAAGAGTTTAGTCTCATCTGATAAGAAGACCAGTAATCTGACAGGAAACAGTAAATGTACTTTTATTTGTTTTGTTTTGTTCTTAAGTTCTCTAATGAGAGAAAGGAATTGTTTTCTCCTGGATATTACTGCTGCAGAATAGACATTGTCAAAATGAATGTGACATCCATATATTTTGAGTGGTGATTTAGCCCAGTTAGCCTTAACAACAAGTTCTTTATCCTGAGAGGAAAAAAAATCAACAATACTAGACCTCAGAGAAGTGTTGTTTTTAGATGCAGGAATAACTAAGGATCTATGTGCTCTCTCAGTTCTGAATAAGTGTGCTTATGTTAAGTCTAAAATTTTAGGGAGCCAGGAAGATAAAACAATTAATCATATTATTACTTTCAGTTCTTTCAGGTAATCCAAATATACAGATGTTAGTGCTGCGAGATCTGTTTTTGACATGGTCAGTTTTTGTTAGAAGAAGAGCATTTTTAACAGGAACTTGATATTATTTTCATCCTCATTGTCTTCCTTCTATGTCATTTAAAGAATCTTTGATGCCTGATATCTGGAAATTTTGCAGCTGCAGACCTTTGTTGATTTGTTCCATTTGTTTGGAATAGTTGTGTTTAAAATTTTCAATTTTGGTGTCCAACTTATCTGTCTTAATTGATAATTCTTGAATGAGAATGAATCTCTTTATTAAGCACAGAATCTTGTGAAGTTAATTTGTATGACTCATTAAAAGTCTGGATACAGTGATGAATATTTCCCATGAAGAATTTGACAGGGAAATAATAGAATATGTACAAAATTCTTTGGTACAATCCTCAAGCACTGCAAGATTTATCAAAATTCACTGAAGTTGCTTAGAATTGATTAGGAATATAATTTCCTGTCAGAAATATATGTAGAAGCAGAGCAGGAGAAAAGTGCTGCTACCCTAGTCACATTCTGGCCATGCCCCCCTGGTCTAGGCTTCTTAAAGGTCTCCAGGACTGCATGCCTAATACCCATGAATTTGCTGTCATTGTTTATAAGCCATTCCCTATCGTTTAGCTGATCTAGTTCAGAAAATGTTAGAGCAATATCACCAACAAACAGTTTTTTATAATACAACATAGGCAAGTTATTCTTCAAGGGCAGCAGTTGTTTTCCAGCAGCAAACTGTTTCAATTAATGTGGAATTTGATGACTTTTACTTCTGCAGAGATTGTTCATATTGACTTAGTTTATGTTATCAGGTAGTTAATACATCTTATGCTCTCATAAATACTCTTCTGTTTAAACTGTGTTGCACATGGCTGGATCTTATAGTATGATGCTAGTGATCTTTATACAGTTTCATGTAATTCATCCTACACTACCAATAAAGTATTTATTTCAAATAACAATATGACTGTACATAATCAGAAAAGTGACTATAACTGGTGGAGGGCTCTCTGTGGATGAAAGCACCTTGTGCTCTTTTCTGGTCATTTTTAAGCAGTCTTTAATCTGGCTTTGCAGAACTAGTATGTGTGTGTGTGTGTGTGTGTGTGTGTGTGTGTGTGTGTGTGTGTGTGTGTGTGTGTGTGTGTGTGTGTGTGAATTAAGTTGTAATACTTTGGCTACTGTATGTTTGTGTGAAGCAAATTTGAAATGCATGACTTGGGTCATTATTCATTTTTTTCACATAGATGTCTGAAAAGGATGCAGTCAGTAATGTAGCTATAATTTCTGGGTTTGGGGAATGTCTGTGGATAAAAATGACTGACCCTGTTGTGATGAAAAAAGTTAGTCATTGGTATCCTTTTGCAAGACTAGAATGTTTTTAAGTAAGTAATTTGAATATTTATACTGAGGCCATTTTATCTTAATCAGACATGTGATGTGTTCACAGTCTATAAAGTAGCTGTAATTCCTGAGTAAAGATATTGATGGATAACAATAACAACAATTTTAGTAGTCTTTTCTTGCTGAAATGTTCTGAACTGGGTACTTATGTCATTATTGTTCGTATGTTTTTTTTCACTTCTTACTGGAAAACAGTTCACAATAACAAATTTAAAACACAGTCTGTCAAATGTTGCTACCTAAGCCTCTTTTTTAGTAATCCTGGCTTTCCCCAGCAGAAATGCTCCCTAAGAGTATGCAAGGTTTCACCAAAAGAGAAATCCTCTGGAGGGGATGCAGAGGGAATAGAGTCCTCTGCATCAGAATCCTTATAAGCAGATAAGGGTAAATCCAGGTCATCAGAAGAAACAGAAATTTTAGAATCCGGGACAGAAGATTCATAAACAAATTCAGTCCTATGTCTCTTAGAAAGGTATGGTTGGCTTCCCCTGATTAAAGTTATAAGGTCTTCAACCATTCTTATCATTTGTTTTTTAGGCATAGAGGCCTGAGTATGCGGCCAGGTCGTCGGTTTTCTAGGCATGATTCGAGCTTTAGGCCTTAAAGAAGAAGGTGACGTCGGTTTAATTTGCAAGTCCATAGGCCTGAATACACCCTCAGAAGCCAGTGCCTGCACAGCGGCTCCTGACCCATCCAAGGTAGAGACATCTGCAGGTTCCACAGTTGAAGCATCTCGCAGCATACTGGACTCCGAATGGGTCTTAATAGAGGCCTGTGAATCAGAAGCAGCGGGTGTTAGGGGCTGCAAAAGCGCCTCACTGAGTACCGGTGAACTGGTGACTGGCTTAGGAGAAGCGTCGTCGGCAGCTTTGGATCTAGGTGGTCTGTCTCTGTCTTTATCTTTGCATTTTTTGGGAATGCCGGTAGTCGGATGGCTAATCGACGACATATCTGGATAATTGAACCGAGAACCAAAATATTTAGAAGCGTAAATATACCAACGATGGATAGTTTGTTGGTTAAATAAGACACAAAACCAACAGTGAGGTATATTGTGGTCAGGGCCTAGGCAAGGAATACACTAAGAATGAAAGTTTTTATGAGGTATTTGCTTTCCACAAGAAATGCAATTATTAGCTTTTACTGACATCAGTAAAGAACAAGAAAAAGTTTCCCCAACAGGGTACTTAGCTTTAGTTGAAGACTTCGGTTCTGAAACTCGAAAATGAAAATTTCAGGAGTCGGCCAACTGGCACTTGCAAACTGCTTCTGCTTCGGGCACTGCACGGCAAGAAAAACTGATGTAATGGCATCAGCTGCATGTTTTATACCCCCGACGACCTGACGTCATGGAAGAAGAGACAGCAACTGAAGCAGGATCCAAGACTTTGTTAATCAGGCCGACTGAGGGCTACTGCAAGCAGATAACCCAAATGTGATGACTGCAACAGTGAAACACAAAGAACATTCCAAGTTTATGCTTCTCCAGCATTCTAAGTTCTCAGGATGTATTCAAATTATTTACCCTATGAGAGTTGCAGATCAAACATAAAAACTAAAATGTATTAACCCTATTAATAAACAGAAAAACACTTCCACCGCCACGGTTCAGATATCCAAAATTTCACTGATGCTCTTTTCGCATATTTTGTACTTTCCACATGGATAAGTACTCATTCTGCCCCCTGTTTTTCTATGTGATCTAAAAAGAGAGGGACAAGAAGTTTGCAGCAAATGACCCATGGTCGCATGACAAAGGTGACCAATTTTTTTGAAATTTGAACAGTTGGAGCATTTGTTAGTAAAGGAAATCATGCTGTTCCATGACATCAGACTATTAGAGAAGTACATTAGTCTGGATTTAACTCCATGGGGCCTTAGGGTGGATAAATTGCCTGCTTCAGAATTTCTGGAGGAAGAATCAGATTTACTAGAAGAGCAGAAGAATATCTCATTACAATGCACATTAGGGTGGTTGAAAGTGCTCATTAAAAAGAATAATCATGCCCAAGAGAAGATACAAAGCTCCGTATTACAGTTGCAGGAGGAGCTTAAGGTAGAATCGTCGGCAAGTAATTTTTCCTCCGGAATGCAAGGCATTTATGCTTGCATCAATAAGATCGAAGGAGAGGTGATCGAACAAAAAAGAAATAAACTAGATACAAGAGACTATAAGAACAACGTAATTTTCCAATGACAGCGTAGACCTCGCAGAAGCAGATCCACCTTAAAGAACTCAGACAGTTTTTCTCGCGGCTCATGAGACTTTTCCTTTTCTTCCACAGAGGTGGGTTCCACTGATAGAAAGAGTGTTTCATTTTGAGGATTTATAAAAGAATGGTGCACAACATGGACAACAGAGCAGCCGTCAATGAGTGAGTCCACAACAAAATATGAATAAACGTGGTCGGAGATGACAAACGAAAAGGAAATGAACAGAACAATATTGTTTTGGACCCTAATAATAGTGTTGCATGTGTGGGACATTCACGTGAATTCATTACTCGTAGGTATGTGGAGGGCAATGAAGTTTGTAGGGTTACTAATAGCATTTCAATTAATTCAAACAATGCTGTTAATTTTCACTGTGACAATGGCAGAGTGCAAGGGATTTGAATATTATCAGTTTGATTTGGAAGTAAATGAAAATATGCGCAGTGTGTTATCAAAGGGCATGAAGTTTGTTCCTACATTTTTCCCACTGTAGCAGATATAATGTTGGAAATAGGCCGTTTTTGTCGTAAATTGAATTTGAGAATATTTTTGTAAGACATTACAGGAAGCAGTTGAATGCATATCACATAATGTAGATTCACTGTTAGAATTACCTATTCATGAGAATGAACTTTTTGATATTTTTGCTAATGAAGCTAGTGATGACTGTGAACAGGATATTAGGGAAGGTACAAGCATGGGTTTTACAACTGGATATGGAAAGTTAAAGGTACCAAATGTTCCCTATGTTAGCACATTCAGCCCCCAAAAACTTCTGTAGCAGCAATATCAATAGAAATGAATGGGAAGTGATGCATCTTTTACATAACAAAAATGACAAATATGTTTATATGCAGGCTGACAAAGGGGGAAATTGTGTCATCATGACAAGAGGTGGTTACAACCAAATGCCTGAGAGTTTGTTACAGGATGAAAATGTGTATGAGAAACTGTTTGAAAATCCTACTGAAAGATTTAATAGTACTTTGCTGGAATTGCTTGAAAGGGGTGAGAGGTTATGCTTCTTTACTCCAAAGGATGTCAGGAAGTTATATATAAAAAAACCTCAGAGTAGCTAAATTTTTCATGATTCCAAAAGTCCATAAAAATTTTGTCAATCTGCCAGATAGACCAGACCTATCATATCAGGGGTGAGTGCTTACCTACAAAATGTAGGGATATTTTTGGATGCCCATCTAAAAGATTTTTTTTACCTAGGGTTCTTTCACATATTAAAAATAAAAAGAAATTCTCAGAGGTAGTAGGTGGAATGCAATGGCAGGAAAACTTTTTTTGGGCTAGTGTGGATGTAAAATCTTTATACACGAATATTGACATTAGATGGGGTCTTGAGGCATCTGCAAAAGTTATGGGGAAAGGACCAAGGTCCAGGTATATATATCAGCTCCTGGAGTTTTCTCTTACACATAATTTTTTTGAATTTGAAAATGCATTTTTTTCTACACAGTGCAGGGACAGCAATAGGAGCTGCATTCACTCCTTCTTATGCTAAAATCTTCATGGGATTTTTTGCAAATTTATACATTTACAACAATAATTTTATTCTCAGCATGTAGTAGTTTTCAAGCGCTATATTGATGACTTGATTTTCATTTGTCAAGGGGAGATTAGTCAATTGGAGAAGTTCATGAAAGAACTGCATTTGAATTTATGTGGAATACAGTTTACACACATAATTCATCATAAAGCGATGCAGTTCTTGGATGTAGAATATTTTGTGGATAAGGACAATAGGGTCTCTTTTAGACCCTATACCAAAGAAACAGTGGTGAACAACTTTTTGAGTGCAGACAGCATGCACCCTACCCATTTATTAAATTCTTTACCATATGGTGAATATAGCCGTATTGGCAATAACACTTTTGACAAAACACAGGTAAAGGAAGAACTTGCAAAAGTCACGGAGAAGTTAAGAGAGGTTAACCATCAGAGGTACTGAAGGAAGCTGAGAGGAGGGCAGCAGCTGTGTTGTATGGATCTCATCATGAAACACATAATGGTGGGGAAATTTCTTTGTTATGACATAAAAATAGGGTGTCCAAGGATGATATTTGTTTTGTCAATAAATATTCCCCTTTTGCAAAGGTTCTAAAGGAAGTAGTGAACAGATTTTGGCTAATTGTTAAACAGGACAATGAGGTGGGAGACCTGTTTCCGGAAAGGATTATTTTTTCACACAGTAGATTTTTCAATCTTAAGGAGATTTTAAATCTCAGAACACATAGAAAAACAGGGGGCAGAATGGGCACTTATCCGTGTGTAAAGTGCAAAGTATGTGAAAAGAGCATCAGTAAAATTTTGGATATCTGAACCATGGCTCTGGAAGTGCTTTTCTTTCTGTTTTCATGATGTGGTGTTCACTATTAATAAACAATTAACAATAAGCTTTGAATCAAGTAATATTTTTAAAGAAAAGACAAAAATACCTTTAAGAAAATAATATTACTAAAGCTAAAAAAAGAAGGTATGTACTTATCGTAACACCTGTGTTTTGCCATTTTCATTCTTCCTCAACAGATGGGCTCAGATCCAACACTCAGATGTTATTCGGCCATTACACTAGCTCATGGACACCAAAAGCTCCTTTCCTACTCGTAATGCACTATGCCCAATGCCCATCAGATCCTATTTACAGCTTGAGAGAGAGAGAAACTATAAAAGTATTGCCATAACTGGAGTTCAACACAAGGGACATGTGGTGTTCCTAAGAGTCTCATTCTTGCAGAAGTAATTTTTGAGAAATGGAAGGTGTTGGAGGATGGGGAGTTGAGGAAGAATGAAAATGGACAACACAGATGGAACATTATGGTAAGTACATAACTCCTTTATCTGATGTTGTCAATTTTCATTCATTCCTCAACAGATGGGACAGAATCCCCAACTATCTGAATTCTTGGGGGGGGGGGGGCTCTAAGGAAGGATATTCCTGAGTATGTTTGAGCCAAAGGCTGTTCTTCCCCTCAAGACCATGTCTAGTTTGTAATGAGTGATAAAGGAATAGGATTTGACCCAAGTTGCAGCCACACATATGTCATCCATTGATGCTCTAGCCTAGAATACAGTGGAAGTAGCCATAGATCTAGTTGAATGAGCCTTTAGTGGTTTAGGTAAGAGAAAATGTAGTTTGTTGTAGACAAATGAAATGCAATCTGTCAACCATCTAGCTAGAGTTACCTTTGTTACTGATTTGCCTAACTTGTTATGTGCAAAGGATACAAACAGCTGGTCTGTCTTTCTAATGTCTTTTGTTCTGTGCAGGTATAAACTTAGTTGCCTATGAACATCCAGTAAGTGCAGCATATATTTTCCTTTATTCACAAAGTTTGGGAAGAATACTGGCAGATTAATGGCTTGGTTAATGGTAGATTCTGATACCACCTTAGGCAAGAATGAAGCATTGGTACATAAAATGACCCTATCCTTGTGGAACATCAAATATAGGGGCTTAGAAAATAATGCTTGAAGTTCTGAAATTCTTCTAACAGATGTAATCACAACTAAAAAGAAAGTTTTCCATGTCAAGAATTTTAAAACACATTTCACTGCAGGTTCAAAGAGGGAATGTGTTAAGGCTTGCAGTAACAAATTTAAATGCCATGGTGGTATGGGATCTTTATAAGGAGATCTGATTAGAAGAGTACCTTTCAAAAAGACTTTGCACAGTTTAGATGAAGCCTGGGAGGAATTTGAAAACCTCACATTAAAGTTAGAAATGGCTGCGAGTTGAATTTTGATAGTTGATGAACTAGCACTCACATTAAACAAACTCACAAAAAATTCATGAATAGAATGAATCAGGGCTGAGAAGGGGGTCTACCTGATTCTGCTCTGCCCAACAAACAAGTATTTTCCATTTACTCCTGTAGAGTTTCATTCTAAATTGTTTATGGGAAAATAACAGTACAGACCAGACAGATGAAGAAAGCATAGATTATCTGGCTGTTAATGGAACTGGAGAAACCATGCAGTCAGTTTGACATTTGAGATGTCCAGGTGAATTATTCCTACTGGGTGAGATAGTAGGTCTGAAGTTGGATCCAGATTCTAAGGTGGGTACAGAAGATGAGGCAATAGGAAGGGAAACCAAATCTCTTAAGGCCTGTAAGGTGAAATGAGGATGATTTTGCTCTTAAACCTGGCTGCTTTATGAAGGAATGTGGGAATTAAAGGAATGAGAGGATAAGTGTACAGAAGACCAGGAGGCCAATCGTGGAGTAGAGCATCCTTCTATGACTCCCCCAGTGGGGGGATTATGGTGAAGAAGCTGTTACACTTGTTGTTTAGGAGAGATGCAAAATGTTTCCAGCAAGGCTGGCCCCAGTGATGGAAAATCATGTCCATCATCTTGTTGTTAAGAGACTACTCATAAGGCAGTAAGATGGGCCTGCTCGGTTTATTTGCTATCATTGGATTTTCCCAGAATATGCATTGCAATTAGAAAGTGGTTGGAAGAAATTGCCCATTGCCACATCCTTAAGGTTTCTTGACATAGGGGGGTAAAATCTCATTCCATTTTATTTGCTGATGCACCAAACTACTGACATGTTGTCCATTTGGACTGCAATTATTCCAAGAGGGAGACAGTTTTGGAATGCTTGCAATGCTAAAAGCACCGCTCTCATTTCTAGAACATTGATATGCAAGTTGGACTGTCTTCCCCAGAAAATGCCCTCCCCCCACCCAATCTGTGAAGTGACCATGATTGCTATGGCCTTGGGCTGAGGGAGAATAAAGGAGTGACCTTGTAAAGTTGTGTATTTACCAGGAAAGATACCTTTTGCATAGCTGACTTATTTTGTTATCTTTGTTGACATTGGTTGAGAGAGAATTGACCATTGTGTTTGCTAGCATCCATTGTAGAATTCTCATGTGGAATCTTGCTAAGGGAACTAAAATTATTGCCACTGACATTGATCCCAGGGCTTGCAGACTCAATTGGGCTGAAATTCTGGTACCACAAATTATTTTCTTGACCTAATTTCTTATTGTTTGCAGTCTCAAAAGATGAAGAGATGCTACCATAGAAACTGTGTTGAACATTGCTCCTACAAATTCCAAGGTTTGAATTGGTTATAATTGTGACTTGTTGTAATTGATGGTTATTCCAAGACTTGAATAAGTGTGCAACACTTGGTCTTGTGCCTCTAGCAGTTGATGCCTGGTTGGACTGTAATGAGCCAGTCATCTAAGTATGGAAATACCTGGAATCCCTGCAGTCTCAAGTAAGCTGCTACTACTGCCATACACTTGGTGAAGTGCTCTGAATTGGTAATGACTGGCTCCCAGCCGGAAGTGTAAGTACCTTATGGATTGTCTGTTCATTTTTATGTGACAGTACAGATCCTTGAAGGTCTGTCGAGCACATTTAGTCATCCTTGTTCAGAAATGGCAGAATCGACTGAGCCGTGACCATCCAGAACTTGATGTGTTAAGCCGATTTGTTCAACACACTGACATCTAAAATTGGTCTCCAGTCTTCTGTGTTCTTTGGCATTAAAAAGAATCTTGAGTAAGTTCCAGATTCTACTTTGTCTGGAGGGACCACTTGGATGACTCTTTTTTACAGCAGCTTTTGGAGTTCTAGTGCTGTTGCTTCCCTCAGATTGGGTAGAACATCGGGGATTTCCTAGGTAAGGGGGGGGTAGGGAAAAGGGAATAATATGACCTCTGGAAATAATTCTCTGCACCTAAGTGCCCTTTGTTATGTTTAGTCAGGCTTCCTGGTGCAGAGATAAGTGATCACTGACTTCATCCAGAGGAGGGCAATCAGGCCTCCCTTCAGGAGCACTAAAAGGGTCTGCCAGAAAATGTATCTCTAGATCCTCAGTTTTGCAGGCCTCCACTGCTATGGGGGCATCTTCTGCCATTATTGCTCCTCCCTCTGCCTCTGGGGGAACTACCTCCACATGTGTCCTGGAAAGGACCCTGAGACTTCCTGAACCACATCTTTCAACCTCCCTGTTGATTCCTGGAAAAGGTTCATTGAGGGGTCAGAAAATGTATGCACACTGAAGAAAGGGTATTTCCATCTTTCTCACTCCTGGAGAGTGTGTCTTTTACTCTGCGACCAAACAAGGAAGAATTGTCAAATGGAGCACTGACAAAAGATGACTTGAAGGGCTATACAAAATCACACAAAAGCATCCAGGCATGCCTCCTGATGGAAATACCTGAACCCATGGCTCTAGAGGTACCTTCTGCAGTATTCAAGATGAGCTTTGTGGATGAATTTCCAATAGATTAAAGGGTAGCTAACTGTGAGGCTACAGAGGTATGAGCCTCCGTAGTAGTGGTCCCTGAAAGGGAGGTTGAAAAGTCCTTAATAAAGTCCTTTTGCAGTCTCGTGAAGTGTGCCAAGTAGTTCAGCAATTGGAGCGCAAATGTTGCTGAAGCATAAACTCACTTCTCAAATCTGTCCAATGCCCTAGATTCTCTGTTAGAGGGATGGACAGTGAAACTCTGTTCCGCAAGTTCCTATTTTGTAGCTGCCATCAAGACCATTGCATCAACTGGTACCCCTTTACTCCAATGTTCTCTTTCTACCAGTGGAGCCAGAATCCTGTCTGGTCTCTTGAGAATCCAAAAAAATACACTCAGGAGGCAGTCACTGGGAATAAACCCCAACTTTTAATGGTGCTTCTGGTACATTGGCAAACAGCCTTCAAGGAAAAACATAAGCCACCAGCCATTCCCATTTTATATCAAACTGCTCCAATTAAACAATCATCTCATCACCCAATAATCTACAACAAGAACCTTCTTAAACAAACATACCCTTAAAAAAGGGTAACATATTTTTCCATATACAATGAATTACAAAATATTATATATACAATATTATAACTTATACATTTAAATTCACATCCAGATTCATACCTTTAAATTTTAAAGTATTATAGTTTAAAATGAACCTGCTTTCCATTTTTAACAAACTGGCTAAAACAATCCCCACCCCTAGAAAGAAAAGGTGTAGCCAACACACTGAAGAAGAAACTATCAGAATCCCCATGTGCATTAATAAAGTGTTCAGCTACTGGCCTATCCAAATTCCTATTTCTAATGTGTCCCAGATGTTTAAGAATTCTAACTTTTACCATATGTTTTGTCTGTCCAACATACCACCTCACAGGAGTACAACCACACCCTACAATATAAACCACCCACAAGAAACACATGAAAACCTTCCTATGGAACAAAATAATTTACCATTAATTTTTCTGCCTGAAATTATCTTAATCCTTGAACATAATTTACACCTTCCACAAGGGAAGGAGCCCATGTTAGCCCCCTTGAAAGAAACTTTCTTAAAACTTAACAACTCCCTTAAATTTAAATACCTTTGATAATAAAATGTGACATGTGAAGGGAACAAATGCTTAAGTTGCTCATCTTCACATACCACAGGCCACAAATCTTTCATTGACCTCCTCAAAATATCAGAAAATGGGGAAAATCTGGTAACAAAAAACAATACTTTATCCTGATTCTCAGTATCCAGATCAGAATGATACCTTTTAAAACCATCATGACTATTATTAATCCTACCACCGCTACCACCCCTCACCTTTAACACACCATCCTTAGCTTTTTTTTAAACTGATGCTAGAATAACTCCTTTGCAACAATTTCCATTCCACCTTCATAAACTTTTCTCCCACCAAATTCTTATCAGAAGTATTCTCATAAATCCTTTTAAATTCACCCATAAGCAATGCTTCCATTAAATGTGACGGATGCATGCTACTGGCCTGTAAAAAATTGTTAACTGCAGTGGGCTTCACATGGGGTTTATGTTCTACCTTCAAATCTTCCTTAACATAAAATTCCACATCCAGGAACTGTATATTCTTTCTATCCACAGTAAAAGTAAACTGCAACCCCAATTCATTCTGGTTTAACTGATCAATAAATACTGAAAACTCATCCAAATTTCCCCTACACATAAAAAATAAATCATCAATGTAACACTTAAACAAAATAACATTCTTTGCAAAAAAATCTGTAGAATAAATAAATCTATTCTAAAAAAAAGCCATAAAATAATGGCATAGCTGGGGCAAAAGAAGCCCTCATCACTGTGCCTTCTTTTTGCAAGTAGTAAATACCCCGAAAACAAAAATAATTATGCGTTAAACAGAATTCCAATAGTTCCACCAGAAAGGCTGTAAGTAGTCCCTCCCCTAATATCCAAAGAACTGCTTCTAATCTTCACCTTCTTTTAATATTGGTTTATAAGGCTTTAATATATACTATAGTCCAGTAAAAATATTTACACAACTGGATTTTCTTCACTTCCTGACAAATATCAGCAGTACACTAAATATGGAAAGGAATTTTAGACAGAAAGTTCTTTAAATAAAAATCCACCAAAATTTTAATATTTTGAATAAATTACCCCACACCAACCACAATTGGTCCACCAGGGGGATCCTTTAAATTCTTGTGCACTTTCAGGATGGCATAAAAAATAGGGTCTTTGGGATATTTAACAAACAACTTGCTTACATCCCTCGCTGTGGAAAAAAAAAAAACAAATCTTTCTCCTCGATCCAAAATTTCTCTTAACTGACTGTTGTAATGTTTCCTGGGGTTGTTTACCAATTTTTCATATTCTGGACCAGCTAACAAATCAAAAAACATTTTATCATACTTCTCCTTGGAAAACAACACCCGATTACCCCCCCCCCCCCTTATCTGCCTGACAAATGTTGGCATCACATTCTTAACTTCTACATGATTTTAAAGTATCCCATTCACCCCTAGATAAGTTATACACTTTTCTAGATCTAACAAACTTATGGTATTCAAGTTCCACTTTTTTACATAATACCCTTTCAAAACTTTGTACAATGTTAGAACATTTAGGGGGAATGAAAGTACCAGAATTAGAAAAATAAGGCACCTTTAATTTCCCATAACCTACTTACTCTATCTTCATTATCAGAAAAAATATCTACCAACTCATTATATATATATATATATATATATATATATATATATATATATATAGACATGTCAAGCAATGAATCTTCTATACCAAACATTTCAACATTATCAGTTTCAACAAGTGCTTGTTTTCTTTCAAAGAACACTTGTAAATACAATTTTCTGCAAAACTTTTTAATGTCCGAAGTAACATCTGCCAAATATGGAAAACTAGTAGGAACAGACTTGCTTCCTTTTAGCAGTAAATTTTCAAGGTCTTTAGTAATGGTGGCATTTGATAAGTTTATAATATGCAGCTGAACAGGCATACCCTATTTTCTTCAGTTTTACTACAAAAATGAACATAAGTCACAGTTTGTTTAAAAAAAACTTACTATATACCACCCAAGATAAATCCAAAGTAGCTTCTTCACTAAATTGCCGAAAAACATAATTTCATTTTGGGGTTCGGCTCAATCATATCAGGTTCCTTCTGCGTTCATGTAGACACCAAGTTAATGAGCTCATCTGTGGTGGAGTAAACCAGGAGGTAGACAGGCAAGTCCCAAAAGCTTCCAGAAATACTGACTCCTTGGGAGTTGGGTATTGAGCAGAAAAAACATATTTCTATTTAAGGATTTCAAAAATGTCTCCAAATGAGACGTCACTGGTTGGTGATTTGGGAGACCCTTCTCCCACATCAAAGTCAGTATCCTCAGTGAAGGACTCCTGGGGGGAGTCCAAGTGCCTTCTCTTGCACTTCCTCTTCTGAAGGACTTCTTTGGTGGGATGATGCAGAGAAGTATCAGAAGAGATGACAATACCCAGCTGGGTGGATTGGAAGTTTTTGGCTGGTTGTCTCAGTAGAGTAGAATGTTGAGGATCATAGTGCAAAGTCAGCTGAGATGTTGAGGGTGGATCCAAGGTGGAAGGACCCCCTGAGTAGAGAAAACCCTCTTCACAACCTCAAAAGCAGACCACACAGGAGAGAAAGAAGTCAACTGAGCCAAGAAAGCGGGTTTCTGGCCTATCACTTACCTCTGCTCTGACAGTTGCCCACCTGAGGTGAAAGCCTGAGCCGAGTTATCCAAAGCTGAAGCTCTGAGTGGAAGAGATGGCTCCAAAAACCTTGGAGTTGATCCCATGCTTTCGGATCTGACCTGGAAGCTTTGGCTCCAGGAGACATCCGAAGTTGCAGCAAGTGTACTCAGAGTAACAGTTAGATATGAAGACAATGTTCTCTTCAGATCTGGCACAGAAGGGGCAGGAATGCTCGGATCCAAGAACTCTTAACAGCACAGGTTGGGTCAGAGGAGGAAGTGTTGTCACTGGAGTAGTAGATGATCAGTGTTGCTGACCCAAGGACGTAGGAACTGTGAAAGCTCCCTTCTGAAACTGCTCCATAAAGAATCTCCTCATCATCCTTTCCACATCTGCCTCCATGAGACTTCTGGAGAAACACCACTGAAGAAGACTTACAGTGCCACTCCAAAAAAGGGGAGGCTACCCTGAAAGGTACCAGATCCACACTGGGAGAATATACAGTGTGAGGTAATGGCTTAGGATCCTGGCCTTCAGATCCAAAGTGCATTTTGTTGGATCTGAGGTTGTAGACTAGAAAGATATTTGATCAGATCCGAAGAAGGTCGGATCCCAGAAGAGTTTGAATCCAATTGCTTCCACTTTTTCTTTGGGTCTGAGGATGTAAAAGCTGAAGAATCCATAGATCTGGATCTTTTTGAAGGGTCCTTGGCTTTAATTTTTGGAGAAAGAACAGTTAAGGCTTCAGAGAATGGAGTTGGTAACATACCCTTTAATATTACTTTGTTCTTTCTCTCTGTTAAAGCCCTTGGATTGAACCACGACAAATATCAGAATCTTGATCTAGGTGTTCTGCACCTAAACAGTAGACACGCAAAGTGTGGGCATCTGAAAAGGCATTTTATACCCACATTTCTCACACTTTTCAAATCCTTTCTCAGATGTTATGTATGAAACAGTTAAACCAAACAGTAGTAAATGGAAGGAACAGCAATAACATCCTTATAACCAATGGCAAAAGAAAAAAGACAGCAAAACTACAGTAACAGACTTTTTTTTAAATCCAGAACAGAAAGAAGAAATTAGAGGAGAATAACACCCCTGTTGGGAAAAGATAACTGGGGGTAGGAAAGAACTACCAACAATGGTAGCATAGAATACACTAAGAAGTGTATGAAGAAGAATAAAAGTGAATAACAGTAAATAAGGGTAGCAAAAAACTCTTAAAATATACAGTAAAGTGAGAGGTTAACCAAAAGCAAGTGTTAAAGATAATGTTTTTTTAGAAATTTGACTTCTCTCATTTAATTAGCCAGAGAGATGAAGTCAGCCACATCTAGTTGTGAAAGTGGCAAACAAGATCTGAGTGGCATTAGACATAGTGCGTTATGGGTAGGAAAGGAGCTTGAGGGTTTGTTGGTGGCCACAAGTTATGTAATAGCCGAGCTGGATCCAAGTGTCAGATCCAAACCCATATGTTGAGTAATGAATGAAAATTGACAACATCAGATGCAAACATTTAAGCTACACATAGCTTATTCAGAAGTAAACATACGCACACAATAATCATTACCAAGGTTGATGAAGGGTGGAAAGGCATCCCGCAGCAGACATCAGTATTACTGAAGGATCTACTGTTAGGGATACTAGCTCACATAACTCCACTACCTGCTGCCAATGAAAAATTAATTCGTTTCTTAAATTTAATTACAGTATAATGAGGCATACCTTGCCATCCTCAAAGAAACTAATAATGGTACTAAAGTAACGCATCATGCTGTTCAAAGTATATAAAACCAGACCTTGCTCTGGATAGACAATGTAACTTAGAATGTTTTTGAAACTGTATACAGATGTTCAAATGACAGATGACAGTTTCCCTGAAATATTTTTTAAAAAAGCTGCAACATGGGCTGCTGTGCTGGTAGAGTGAAGTCTAACCACTCCATTCTGATTTCAGTCGTGTCTAACAAAAGATGTAGAGCTCTTTGGAAAATGTTGATTTGGTGTCTGACCTACCTAGTTTATATTTCATAAATAGGCAAAAAGTTGAATTACTTTTGGCATAAATGCAGTATTTGCTTTTAAACACTATGACTTTATGGAAAGCTGTACACATTTCTTCATGTAGTACAGCCTATAATTCTGAAATCTTTTTGACTGAAGTAACAGCTATCAAAATAAAATTTTAAGAAAGGAAAAAAAAGTAAATGCAGATTATCATGAAGGCAATGTTAACTTTTCCATTATAAAGCTTATACTCCAAACAAGGGAACTGTTTCTTTTTAAAGGCTAGAGATACAGAATGCTTCAAAGAAACTACTTAGCTAAAAAGTCAGTATATGACAAGAGGATGAACAGGTAAACAGCAGAAATGGCAGCCAAATGAATTTTCATGAAAATGCCATGAATGGTAAGAAGTGAAAGACTAATCATATATTGCAAAATCTGAAATAAAGAATAAGAACAAATGTTTCAATCCCTTGAACGACACCAAGCAGAAATATCTTCCATTTAATTAAACACAATTTTATTGTGTGTGGTTTCTTGACTGCCTTAAAAACAGATACTACTTTATACCTGTTAGGAATACTTGCAAATTCTATAATATGTTAGTCTGAGAAGTGCTGAGCTAAAAGTGTATTTTACTATAAAACTAGAAAATTAGACTAGGTATGTTTTATTTAGCAATGTGGAAAATTGGTTTGTGTTAACAAAAGAGGCATTTTATCTTCTCTGTACTGGATCAAACCTGTTCTGAAAAGGAAAATTTGGACCTTATCACATAGAAATTACTTCTTTTACTTCTTAACTACTGGGCAGAGTATGTTACATTGTCTTTTGAATATTTTTTCTTTTTTTTTTCTGAATATTATCTTTCTCTTCTGTACTGGGCAAAGCATGATTCTGTTTTAAAAGCAGGAAACCAGAATCTGATATGCAATATGGCTGCTCAGTAGTAAGATCTCTGTCTAACCGTTCAGGGTATGGAGTTCAGTCCTAACAAATGCTTATTGCCTGAACTGAGTCTGCTTGCTGTACTCACACCTGCATGGATTTTCTCATATTGTATTTATCCTTGGCCTTGTGGAAAAGGTCATGGTTGAAAATGGTCAATGGATCAGTCCACTTCTCCAGATAAATGATAAAAAATATGTTATCAATAGACATTGCTCAGTATGATGTAAAATAGTTTTGGCAATCTCATTCTGAAAAACAAAAAAAAGTAATTAAAAACAGACGTGACACTGACCAGTGTAGCAAAGTCCAAAATCTAACAAAAATAAAAAATGCACTGTAGCAGATCGGGTCGATATCACATTATTGAAATTCCAAAATTTCGAACACCATAAGCTTGACCTTGGAATCCTGAAATGTGATATACTCGAACGCTCAGAACAACAATTTTTTTCCAAGGGAAAAATAATTTGCTGTGCCGAGAATACACACACACAGCACAAGTACACCAAAATACATAATCCACACATACACACTTCACATAACCCTACACTAAACCGTACATACACTACTAGCTATACACTTACCTTAAACCAACCCTAACCCTGAGGTCCCTAACTATCGCACACTCAACTTACCTGCTCCCTAACCCTAAGGTCCCTAACTATCGCGCACTCACCTTACCCGCTCCCTAACCCTAAGGTCCCTAACAATCGCAACCTCACCTCACCCACTCCCTAACCCTAAGGTCCGTAACTATCGCACACTCACCTTACCTGTTCCCTATCCCTAAGGTCCCTAACTATCACACACTCACCTTACCTCGGTCTGTTCACACCCTTACCTTAACCCGGTCCGTCACCTTTGCACCACAGTCAAGGAAATAGCGAAGGAAAATATTCGGTGTTCTGCAGCTTTGCTATTTCAAGCATTCGCTGAACTGGGGTTGATATTATAACATTCGAAGTTTTAAGACTTCAATGTTATAATATAGACCCAGCAGATCAGATGTCCAACACCATTACAACACTTAATACTCTTTGTCTCTTTCTAACTTTACAAATGAGAATTCTTCAAAATAGAAGTCCAAGTAAAGCAAACAGTACAAAACAATTAGAAGCAAATCAAATTGAAAATGTGTAAAGAACCTAATGCATGTGTAAGACAGGAGAAAGTACAGTTATGTAAAGTCTTACCATAACACTACATCTCCTTCTCTTTACTGTTGCAGTATTCCTTACAAAAGGTTTAATAGATACACCATACATAACAAGTATGCTCCCCAAGCACAGTGTATGGCATAAGGGTGATGTATGGACATACCATCCTCAGAAATGAAAAGCCCCAGTTGAAACAACAGGCTAAGGACACAAAGAGGTAACAAGTACATCCAGCAGGAGAAAAGGAACAGGAGGAGGAGGGATGGAGCGAATACTGCAACAGTGAAGAGAAGGATATCTACTGTTATGGTAAGAGTTTCCACAACTGTACTATATCCTTCCATATCACTGTTGCAGTATTCTTTACAAGAGGGAGAGTACCAAAGCTCAGGAAGAAAGTTGAGAGGAGGAAGGGCCAGCAAGACTCTCAATGAAACCATTTAGAATAGCCCTGGCAAAACAAACTCTAGCCCTAGAAGCAACATCCAACTTATAGTGCTTGGTAAAGGTATGCACAGAAGACCAAGTAGCTGCCTCAAGAATATAATTTGTATCCAAGCCCCTGAAAAAGCACCAGAGGAAACGACAGCTCTGGTAGAGTGAGCCTTAATTGAAGAAGGAAGACTTTTCCCATGAAAGGAATAACAAAAGGAAATGGATTTAGATATCCAGGATAAAATGGTATGCATGGAAGAAGCCAAACCTACAGATTTATAATGAAAGGAAACAAAAAGCTGCTCATATTTATGAATGGCTTTAGTCTTATCCAGATAAGATCTGAGTTGCTTATGCAAATCCTAGGTGTGAAGAACCTTCTCACTAGCAGATTATGGAGAATGGAAAAAGTGGGCAAATTAATAGACTAAGAGGCAACTCATTATCCACCTTGGGCACAAAAGAAGGACTAGTACAAAAAGACACTCTGTCCTTATGAAAAATCAAAACAGGAGGGAAAAGCATAAGAGCTTGCAGCTCTGACACCCTTTTGACTGAGGTAAGTGCCAAAAGGAGGACAGTCATCTAAGAACAATGCTATAAAGAAGCTGAAGCTGCAGACTCAAAAGAAGCCGGAGTCAGTTTTTCCAAAACAAAATTTAGGTCCCAGGAAGGAGGAATAGGCTTTCTGGGAGGCCTAATATGAAGAATGCCTTTAAGAAATTGTTTAGGAAACCAAAGAGGGAGTCAAAGGTAGACAAGCAGAAATAGCTGACAAGTGGACTTTAACTGAAGAGTATGCCGACACAGCACTGAGCAGTTCACACAAACAGGACAGAACCAAAGGGACTTCCACAGTATGTGAATCTTTGCTACAAGAAAGACATTGGACAGAAAATCTCTTCCATTTGGATAAAATTAAACTTTTTGGTGGTAAGTTTCCTGGCCTCTTGCAGTACCCAAGGCATGTCCTCAGACAAAGGTACCTAAAAGGGATCAAAACCCTATCACCCACAACGCCGGTTGAAGAGTGGACAGTTGGGAATGGATGAGAGACCCCTTGTCCTGTGCAAATAGGTCCACCCTCTGAGGTAACTTGTGATGATTATCTTTGGCTAAATGCACACAAAGAGGGAACCAATACTGTTTGGGCCAAAAGGGGGTCACCAAAAAGATTTTAGGAGCATCCTGTTATATCTTGAACAGAACCTTTGGTATGAAAGGAAGGGGAGGGAAGGTATAAAGAAACATCCCTTTCCAAGCAAAAGAGAGGGCATCCACCTTCCAGGCCAGAGGACATGGGACTTTGGTGCAAAAAAGAGGAAGATGTTTGTTCTGAGGGAAGGCAAAAAGATCTACTTGAGGAGTACCCCACTGGTGGACAATGTCCAGAAAAACGTCTCTGTGAAGCATCCACTAGTGAAATTGTGTTATGTACCTGCTCAGATAATCTACCACAATGTTCTGATCAGAAGGAATGTAAACTGTCTGAAGGGTCACCTGGTACTGGAGAGCTAGATCCTAAACTTAAAGAGCTAGTCTGTAAAGGAGATAAGATCTTGTCTCCCCTTGCTTGTTGACGTAACACATCATTGCGATATTGTCTGTGAAGAGTTTGAGGGGCCCTAGAAGGAAAAGAGAATAAAAAGCCTGAAAAGCCAGGAAAAGGGCTCTCATCCCTTTGATACTGATGTGGTCCTTCTGTTGTCGAAGAGACCAAAAGTCTGCACTTTCAGAAGACCAGAGAAGCCCCCCCCCATCCCACATCTGAGGTCAGTAAAGAGTTTCTGAGAGGGGACTGGGGGTTCCAAAGGAAGTCCCGGATTGACAGGCACCTGATGAATCTACCACTGAAAGTTCCAGCTTGAGACGGCGAGAACAGGAATTTAAAAATCCGAATGATGAGAATGTTGAAACCAGACTGACTTTAGGAGCCACTGGAGCTTTCTCATATGAACCTTGGCCAGAGGAAGCATAGAAATGGTGGAAGCCATGTATCCAAGAGCCCTTAGAAACTCCCTGGCCATAATGGAGTCCAGAGGAAGAAGCGATTGAAAGAATGTAATTAGAGTTAAAGCCTTGGGAGGAGGCAGAGACACCAACATTAGAACCGTCTGGAGCCTGCACCCTAGACAAACATGTTTTTTGGAAATTTGCTGTAAACCCAAGGCTTTGTAGCAGAAAAATAGCAAAGTGATAATGCTGAAGTAAGATCTCTGCAGAACAGGCCTGAATGAGTAGGTATCCAGGTAAGGAACGATCTGTATTCCCCTTTTCCTGCAAAAAACAATCACTTGAGGGAGGCATTGAAGACCCTGGGGCAGTAGAGAAGCCAAGGGCATAACAGAGAATTGAAAAATACAAGGAATCAACAGAGAAACTTAAAAACTTCCTGAAAAGGGGATGAATTGGTATATGGAGACAGACATCTTTGAGATCTAGGGAAACCAGAAAAGCCTGAGGAAGAAGAAGAAGAAGAAGAGGAAATAAAGCTTAAAGGGATAGCATCTGAAAGAAAGGAAGGAACCTTCAAAAAGGTGATTAGCTGAGGCAGATCTAGAATGAATCTCCAGGTTACTTCTTTTCTGGGGACCAAAACCATTCTGGAGTAACCCCCCCCTTGAGGAGGTGGAAAATCCTGAATTGTTCCCTGAGACACCAGGACCTGAAGCACCTCTGGAAAAAAGGGCAGCTGCTTCTGACAAGGCTGGAGAATGCCCAAAAAGGGGGGACGAGATTTCCAAACCATATAATACCCTTGGTGGATAGCAGAAAGACCCCAAGAATCTGGATTGATCATGAACTAAACAGGAAGGGACATGGAAAGATGAAGAGAGAGTGGAATGTGACTGAGAAGACAAGGATAGTCATACAACATATGGTTTGTCAGGAAAAGGAGGCTTCTGAGCTGAAGGAGTTTGAGTAGACTTGACAGGTGGAGCCATTCTACTACCCCTCTACCCCGGTGGGAGGGTGAGACTGTTTGTGGACAAAGGTTGGTTTATTAAGATAATTTCTTTGAAACTTGGGAACAGGTGAAACAAAAATATGTTTCAAATCCTGTAAATCCTTACCCTTTTCCTGAAGGGACTTAAACAGCTCAACAGCAGCAGCATCAAAAAGATGTTTGTTATCCAGAGGAGCATTCAGACACCTTACCTTAATATCATCAGGCAAAGGTTGAAGTTGAAGCCAGGAAAACCTTAAAACAGAACCAGAAGCAGCAGCTCTAGATGAGGCATCAGCTGCATCATAACTGTGTTTAACAGAATGACTAGCAACATGAGAAGAAGCCCTTAGTAAAGAAAGAGTTGAAGTCATCTCCTCAGCATCAGGAAGATATGAAATAACTTGACAGGCCTGAGACAGAAGAGCTAAAATATATGTGGTCATATGGGTCTGGTAGTTCACAACTCTAAAGGCCAAGGTAGCAGAAATATACACTTTCTTACCAAACCTCTGCATAGTTCTTTTGTCTTTGTCAGAGGGAAGCAGCTTTGTAGAAGGCAAACGTTTAGATGGTTTGTCAGAGGCAACAAAAACCACAGAAGGGTCAGCAGAGGGACACCTATAAAAACATTTGCAATCCTCAGGCACATTATAAAATCTACTGGGTTTTTTTAGGAGCAGGTTCAGGGAATCAGGAGTCTGAGAAGCTGTGGAAAAAGCATCCAACAAGGCAGCAAGAACAGGAGGGACTGCAGAAGGCCTGGGAGACTCCATTTGAAGAAGCTCATTGTACCTTTTCTGAACATCAGAGACCTAAGTAGAATCCCACTTAAAAATGTCATCATATGGGAAATTTTGTCACCAAAAGAAATCGCCTCAAAAGGAGAGTCAGGACTAATCTATTCCTCCTCCTCAGAACCATAATCCACGGGAGAGGGGATCTGAGAAGAATAGGTTAGGGATTCCACATCAGAATCCGCATATTCATCAGATGAAACCTGCTCCCTAGGCCTCTTAAGAGGTATAGAATACCAAGGGGGAGCAGGAACAGAAACCCCCTGAGGAGGCTTCAGAGCCATAAGGGCATTAAACAGACCTTGTGTGAAATTTTGCCATTCTCTTTGAGGATCTTTAAGCAGGAGAAAGGTGCTTAGTTCTCTGCTTCTTTTTTAAGGGGACATGAGCCTAAAAATCTTAGATGGCTCTGACCCCTGATGACACTCCATAAGCATAGTAGGAATCTCTTCTCTTAACAAGATTTAAGGAACACTCCCACGTCCTCTGGAAATAATCAGCTGTGGTTCCCCCTGAACATCCAAAGCAGATGTCTGCAACACCTCCATGGATGTGCAAGAAGCTGGATCCATGCTGGCCTCTGAAGCAATTACAGCAGAGCAATTCAGCTGAAGAAACCAAGAGGTCCTCTTGGCTTTCTCTGACCTTGAGAGAGAGATATCTGACCTAGCTTTCTTAGTCTTCTTCTTCACAGATGACTGACACTCGGGCAAAGAAGATTCTTCCATAGTATCTTCAGCCAATGATTTAAGACATTTGTTTTCCAAATAAATTGCTAAAGAAGAGAGCCAACTGCACAAGGTTTTTGGACAAATGTCTGACAAAAACCTTGCTACAAGACGTATGGTCATGAGAAGTGTCTAAGCAAAATAAACACTGCTAGAGATGATCTTTATGGGGAACCTGTCTCCCACATTGGTATTTCCCTTTCTGGATGACAAAAAAACAGCAACCAAACAATAAAAAAGTTAAGAAGAAAAAACCCTAACAGCAGAAAAACGAGCATTCAGACCGATGATCAAAGATGGTGTTGAACTGGCAGCAAAGAAGTTCTGAAGATGGTACATCCATATGTCACCTTTATGCCCTATGTCACATGCAGAGGTTTTGGTACATTGGTCAGATGTTGGACTACCCTTGGCAGGGCATCCCTCTTGTAAAGAATACTGTAACATTGATATGGAAGGACATTGATTGAAGCATATTGAATAATGATCTTAGAATATGCATAATTAAATAATCAAATAAATGCCTAAAATGAAGTCCTATTAATCCTTAGATTTTTTCTAGAAGTCAAAATGTGTTTAATTATTATTAATAATATCTATTTCAGTCGTCTAAATTTAAGGACAATTTAAATACTATGATATTTATTAAGTCTGCAGGGATGACTCACATTCAACAGCTACCATTTCAGCTCTTCTACCAAGCTATTAAATTCTTTCTTCCCCAGCATCGATTTCTATAATTCCACCACAAATAAACTTACTGAAATTATGGCATAATGCACTATGATTATAAAGTGCATACTATTATCCTTACTCTTAATGGCATAGCAACATTCAGTTTGCTACTATGGCAGTTTCGACATGATTTCTATGGCAGCTTCTACAAGATTTTACCCATGTAGAAGCTGCCAGAACTATGCCATACTGTCATGTAAACAACTCCTTATACATTGCAGGTGTACCTACCAGTCAAAGAAAATGTCCTCTCCATTTGTGGCAAATATGACTGACGTCTTTCATAAGTTAATAAATCCATAATACAAGCTAAACCCAAATTCAAAAATGTTTGTAAATCTAGCAGAAGGCATGTCATTGCCTGACCTTTGTTCTGAGAGTATCTTCAAATTTTTACCCCTTTTATTAACAAAAGAAGGAACTTTCCAAACATTTTAAGGGCTTCATTATTTCCATTTACAGTCTTTCAGTTTTAATTATCCTGATGTCAGATAAGTCTACAGAAAAAGGTATAATGGCAGCATAAGTATGATTGCATGCAAACAGTTTGCCACCAACATATTACTAGAGTCATCCCTCATGAAAAGTGGAACAAAACTACTAGACCTTTATTTAGCCATTTCTCTTCATATATGACTAAGAAATTCTTTGTCATACTCTCTAAGCATAAACATCTCCTTTAGTTCTATCATTTAATTTATAAACACTATTCTTTGATGTTAACCTAAATAAAAATGACAGTTGTCAGTTCATTGCACGTCTTTTACAGTATGAATGATGATTGATGTCTTGTTTGATGTAAATACATATTCAAAACAGTTGATTTTCTATGAACCTTAGAATAAACTCTGTCTTTTCATCTAAATAAAAACTCAACTCCAAGGTAGCTATATAATTCTTAGCTGTTAAAGCTGTAACATTTTATAAAAGTTAATACTGCTTATAATTTCTCATACCATATTACCAAATTTGTCTGATGTTTCAGCTTGCACAAAAATAAAATAAACTATTGATCCGCGTCTAAAAGACAAAACAATCCAAGATATCTTCCCACATCTTAATTGCACAATACAGGAAATTAGGACTATCTTAAGTCTTTCCAAATCTTACATAATAATACTAAGACAAATCAAAGAACTATATTCCAGTTACCTCCAAAACACTACTATATCCAATAGTGACACAGAAACTTGCAACTTGCTTTGGAAAACTATTCTTTCAACAAGGACAACTATTATTAATCCATATAAAATGATAAGTGAGATTAAACTCCAGAAGGAGCTTTTTTTCCCAACTACTGGAGAAAACTAAAACCCTCCACAGATGACCAACAAATAACACAAGTAATTAGCTTAACACTGAAAATCATACCACTTAAAAAATTAGCTTACACGCAGCTAATGATCAATAACGCTTACTTCACACCTGCAATCCTCCACAAATTCAATACATCAAGGTCACCACTATGCCCACACTGCAAGGACCAGACAGCCAACCTATTGCATGTATTTTGGAGTTGCAAATGTGTGTACAAATTATGGAATTCTCTCAAAGTACAGTTACAAAAGATGGGCTACCAAACATCAACATTAACATGGGAATTTGCCTTATTACACATTCTTCCAACTAACATCCCCAAAAAACAAGCAAATACACTCTTAATAATTTTTATACTAATGAAACTATATATAGCTCTGAAATGGCTAGATCCGTTGACTATATCTTGGGAGGGTTTTAAACAAATAGCCATAAAACATCTCTTAGCTCACAAAATAGTAATGGACTGGATAAAAGAAACCAAAACATGAAGTCCAGAGAAATCTGGGAAGAAACCTTTAATATATTAGCATAGTCAAACACATAGCAACTTAAGAATACACCTTAATGGAACCTAGAAACTCATACAGGATTTGACAGACTAATCATAGTTTGGGTATTAACATTGTATGTGTTGTTTTGTATAACAATTGAGCTAATGGTGAAAGCATCTGTGTAAACAGTGTTAATAAATGTGTTGTATGACCTACACCTTATGGTATTAACACTAATGTATAATATATTCCTATGGTCATGTTATAAAGATCGAATTGTTTTTTGTGTCATATATAATCATGAAAGAAAAAGAAAAATTATTGAAAAAAAATAAACCATTGAAATAACGATAACAATACTTGTGCAGAGAAAAACTTGTTTAAACCAAATAGGTCTGTATAACTAGTTATTTTCCTATTAGGCCATCAGCAAGTTAATAGAGAATAAGGCAATTACCACTCCATGTCTACAATCTTCAACCCTTTAAATACAAAGCCAAGCACAAAGTAATCATTTTTTAAACTATTTTAAGTAAGTACAGGTAAAATAAATACATCTTTCTGGTTTCAAATCCTGCATTTGTAGGCAAAAAGTCTCGTAAACATCTCAATTCTCGTGAAATTGCAGGTGTATAGATGTTACAACTGTAGTCAAAATCTCATGACAAGGCAGTGACCCTTGATTTAACAGTCTAATCGTTTTTCAAAAAAGTCAAATGAATCCTTAAAATAAGAATATAATGCAAACACTAGATAATTCAAACTAGTATCAAAATAAAGTGTCAGCAGCTCTGTCTTGGATTCTCTTGAAGACGGAGATAAATATAGGATAAAAACAGCAGATTTTGGATGTTCATATGCATTTTTTTATTACAAAACACTTGCCAGTGCTTGGAAAGGAAACTTTTAAAAAATATACCCCGAGGTTCAATAAACTCCTTGTAGGCTTTGTGCAAACCCTACATGGAGTTTACATGTCTGCACAGTAGTGCGTGGCGAGCAGTAGTGCACAATGCATATTCATGCTGCGCACCGTATTCAAGAGAGGTTAGGTGGCTGGTACTAGTGTTGCCAGCCGGGAAACACTATTACCAGCGACCTAACCTCTCTTGAATGTGGTGCACAGCATAAATAGTGTTTCCTGGCTGGCAACACTATTACCAGCTACCTAACCTCTCTTGAATGTGGTGCACAGCATAAATAGTGTTTCCTGGCTGGCAACACTATTACCAGACACCTAACCTCTCTTGAATGTGGTGTGCAACATGAATAGTGTTGCCAGCCAGGAAACCATGTAAGCAAACATGGATACCACTCCTGTTTAAATAAGAGCACTGATGGTCCGTGGTTTTGCACAGAATGCCAAAATGATCACCAGGGCTTCACAGATAGCTCTCAACCTGTTAGTTCAACAAAGGCCAACATAATGGAGGGGACAATGACCCAGAAATAGGGACATATTTGAAATATCTGTCCTATAGAAATGTGCTAGAATAACCAGGATTTGTGTTAAGATACATGTTTGGAAGGATGTGAATTCTGAAACTCAAATGTATGTAATAGTGAGTCACATCAGTCCTAACATCATCCCAGTGATGTAGCAGAAAGCCACAAATTTGATAAGGAACACATCTGGGCATTCTGTGCAAATATGGACAGTTGAGAGGTATGAATGCTAAGTATATGGTCCAAACACAGTACAGGACAGTGTATCTACAGTGCAGAGTATTGTGATATCCCATTCCTGGCATTATGTACTGAAGCTGTGTAAATGATCTATAATGGTACATGGACTGTCAGGGACAATAAACACTCAGGGGAAGTGTGTGTATTGAATAGGGACACAAAGATGAATTGCAGGAATGAACACAGGTAAACAGGACAAGTGAAACCTAATGTACAGCAGATGAGGGCATGCCAATGGAAGATGGCTGTAGCAGTAACACCAATCACATATCTATATGGTACAGTAGGGACTGCACAGTGAAAATGTGTATTATGCGACTGTCACACAAGGTGACATAACAATGAGGAGGATGTCTGTGTGAAATAAGCATCCTTACATGAATAATGCAGAGGACATCTGTCAGGGATATGACATACAATTGGGGTAGAGTGCATATTGTAAAGCTGTGCAAATTGATTTGCCTGAAGATGAGTATAATCTCATCAGAGGTCTCCAGCAAGTAGGACACAGGTAAAGGCTCATGGACAACATTAAAGAAAGCAACCACAATCATGGACAATATCAGAATAATACCACCAGTAATCCCATGACTCTGATATAACATATGTAATTTAGAGTGATAAGAGATTATTCTGCACAAACACACTTGTACAACTATTATGATACATCCACACTCTATAGGGTGATCACGCACACTGTCCTGGCAATGTAAAAAGAAGTTATGTACTCACCATAACATTCCATCTGAGTAGGTAAACTTCATTTGTCAGCAACCTGTGGGTTATGGATCCGACATGGATCCAAGCCGGCAGCATACCAAGCAAAAAGATCCGAGCTCCAAGCTCCTCCCCTTACTCATACTACACTGCAACCTCCTTCCAATTCTCAGATCGCGTTTGCCACCTGCACATAATAACAAAACAACTAACAACCTGAGACACCTGACTCAAGGGCAAAGTAAAGCTCATAAGTAAAAACCAGAAAGGAGATGAAAAAGCGAACAAAAAAGCACTCAAAACATAAACAAGGTTCGCTTGGAGAACCAAATAAGGGAATGAGACAGATAATAATTCAAATGTTATCAGAGTCACTTTATTCGAAAGGGAATTATTCTGGCAGATTACCTTGGAGGCTACAGCAGGGCCAGGTTTGAATGATATGGTTTTCCCTTCTCCCAGTACTCAAGTTAAGAGCAACAAAGTTATAGTATGATTGCCAGTGCTATGTCCTCATTTTTCCAGCAGATGGTAGCAGACTACAGTTTTAGAATATTATAGATTTATATATTTTTTATCAGTACTATAACACAGTATAAAAAACATTATTTATACAGTTCCTAAATTAAAGTATTTTAATATAATAGGTGGAAATTGCAAGTATTTAATTTGTATATATGGCTGTGACATTTTAAAGTTTCAGAATGTTTTGCTAATACAAACAGACAGACGTATTTTTCTGCTTTAATTATTTGTTCTGATTGTTTTATTCATACCAATCTTTTATTGGCTAACATTTTTTAATTGAAGGTGTTATAAAAGACAGGTGTTCAATTGATTAAGATTTTGGCTTCTGAGGAAGACGTTCGAAAACGTATTATCAGTGTAAAGCGTTAAAGATTTTTTTTGGTGGCTTTCGAATAAAGTGACTCTGATAACATTTGGATTATTATCGGTCTCATTCCCTTATTTGGTTCTCCGAGAGAACCTTGTTTATGTTTTAAAGCTCATAAGTCCAAACCTCAAGCTCAGCTAAATAACCATGAAGGTCAGGGGGAAGGAGGGAGGGACGGTTGCTGACAAATGAAGTTTACCTACTCAGATGGAATGTTATGGTGAGTACATAACTTCTTTATCTGAAGTAGTTAACTTCATTTGATCAGCAACCTGTGGGATAAGAGACCCCAGCTACCCAAATCTTGGGAGACCCTTAAGGAAGGATATTCCGGAGCACTGTAGAGCCAAAGGCAGCCCTTCCCCTAGACACCAAATCCAGTTTATAATGAGAGATAAAGGTGTGAGAGGATGCCCAGGTAGTCACTGAACAAATGTCATCCAGGGAAACTCTAGACCAGAAAGCAGCAGACGTTGCCATAGAACGCATAGAATGAGCATGAACTCCCATTGGTTCTGGTAAGCCAGATTCTCTGTATGCTTGTAAGATACAACTCAAAATCCACCTGGCGAGAAACTGGTTTCCCTAGAAAAGGCTTAGCAAAGGAGACAAAAAGTTGATCAGATTTACGAAAGACAGCCGTCCTGTGCAAATAAAAATGTAACTGTCTGTGAACATCCAGCAAATGAAGTTTATATTCTCCTTTATTCAGGAAATTTGGGGAAAAGACAGGCAAATTAATGAACTGATTAATGTTCGTCTCGGAAGCAACTTTTGGGAGAAAGGAGGGATTAGTCCTGAGAGATAACCTATCCTTATGAAACACAAGGTATGGAGGTTTGATACAGAGAGCCTGAAGCTCCGACACTTTCCTGGTTGAAGTAATTGCTAACAAAAAAGCCGTCTTCCATGACAAGAACTTCAGATCAATGGAAGCTGTGGGTTCAAAGAGAGGTGCAACTAACGCCTGAAGAACTAAGGTCAGATCCCACGGCGGAGATGAATTTCTAACAGGAGGTCTCAAAAGAAAAGTGCCTTTTAGAAAGGCCTTACAAACTCTGGAAGCAGCGAGGTAACCAAAGTTGTCCCCAATATGAAAATGGGAAATGGCAGCCAGCTGAACCTTCACAGTAGATGAGCTGGCCCCTTGCTGAAAAATATGAGACAAGAATTCCAATACCACTGAAACAGGAGCGGTGAAAGGATCCAAGTTCTTTTGTGAAGCCCAAATTGAAAAACGTTTCCATTTGCTACTGTAAATCTTCCTGGTAGAGGGTTTATGTGCCGCCACCAGGATAGACTTGACTCGGGAAGAGATACCGGGAGTCCTGGCAACTAGGGGAACTGGATTAGCCAAGCTGAGAGCTTGAGACTGTCCAGGTTCGGAGGAGCCATTCCCGAGGGATGAGAAATCAGATCTGGAATGGGAACCAAGATCCAGAGTGGAGCTATGAGATGAGACTGCAGGCAGGGGAACCAGACTTGACGAGGCCAGAATGGGGCTATGCGGATAATCTTGCTCCCCAACCAGCGAGCTTTCTGCAGAAATTTTGTCATAAGCGGAAGTGGAGGATATGCATAAAGAAGACCGGGTGGCCAAACATGGACTAGAGCGTCTCTGGGAGCTTCTCCCAAAGGAGGAATTAGAGCGAAAAATTCACTGCACTTTGCGTTGGAAGGCAATGCGAGGAGATTGCAGCAAGGCTGACCCCACTTGAGGAAGATCTGTTCCGCTACACAAGGATTCAGAGACCACTCGTAAGGAGAGAGGATAGTTCTGCACAATTTGTCCGCCATTATGTTGGACCAACCTGGAATGTGCGTTGCTAACAAGAAGCGATTGGTGGAGATCGCCCATTCCCAAACTGTCATGGCTTCTTGGCAAAGGGGGTAAGACCTGGTTCCCCACTGTTTCTTGATATACGAGACCACTGACATATTGTCTGACTGGATAGCAATAGTCCCGGGAGGAAGACAGGCATGGAGGGCCTGCAACGCCAAAAGGACTGCCCTCATCTCCAGGACATTTATATGCAGTACGGTCTCGGTCTGAGTCCACGTGCCTTGGGCAGTCCTGCCCGCACAATGCCCCCCCCCACCCTAGGCGGGAGGCATCCGTGGTCACTGTGGCCTGGGGTGGTGACATAACAAAAGGTCGTCCTTCTCGAAGGGCTCGAGATTAAAGCCACCACATGAGGGAGTTCCTGCAAACCCTGCTGAGGGGAATCGGGAAGTCTAGAGGGTGGTGTAGAATAGACCACTGGACCTGCAACGCCCACTGTAGAACCCTCATGTGCAGACAAGCATAAGGAATCAGATTGATCACTGCCGCCATGGACCCCAAATGTCTCAGGACTAATTCTGCTGGGGGAACAGGGGATTGAAAGAGGGCTAACACATGCAAAGTCATGCTGTGAAGTCTGTCTGACGTTAGGAAGGCCCTGGCCTGGAGGGTATCTATCCTGGCCCCTATGAAGTCTAACACTTGAACAGGCTGGAGGAAGGACTTCTTGACATTTATGGTTATCCCCAACCGGGGTGACATCCGGAGGAAGAAATCCCTGGCTAGATAAAGTAGATGCCTGGTGGAGGCGGTGAGGAGCCAGTCCTCTAGGTACGGGAAGACCTGTTTGCCCTGGAGCCTCAGGTGGGCCGCTACAACTGCCATGACCTTGCTGAACACCCTGGGGGCTGTGGTGAGATAGAAGGGTAGGACCCTGAACTAGTAATGACTGGCTCCTAGCCGAAAGTGGAGAAACCTCAGGGACCGTCTTTCCATGAGAATATGGTAGTACGCATCCTTGAGGTCTATGGAGCACATCCAGTCCTCCTCCTGCAAGAGGGGCAGGATGGATTGAATCGTCACCATCCGGAATTTCTCTTTGGCAATGAAAAGGTTCATTGTTGACAGGTCGAGAATCGGACTTAAGTCCCCCGTCTTTTTTGGCACCAGAAAGAACCTGAAGTAGATGCCTGATCCAGACTGGTCTGGGGGCACATGCTGGATGTCTCTTTTTTCTAACAGTTTTTTATTTCCAAAGCCTTGGCCTCCCTTTGACTGGGTGGGACATCTGGGAGGTGTCTTGAGTAAGGGAGCTTGTTGATGAAGGGGACTGAATAGCCTCTGGATATTATCTGAAGCACCCAGCGATCTGTTGTGATGGATTCCCATTGAGCCAGGTGCCTCAAAAAATGCCCCCCGACTGCCTCCAGAGAGGAGCAGTCAGGCAAGACCTCAGGTCTGGGAAAAGGGTTCCCATGACCCGAAGTTCTTTGGTCTCCCTCTGCCAATGGGCCGGTGTCCACCTTATCCCCCCCTCTGCCTCTGGGGGAGAAGGAGTCCTGAGCGTTCCGGGCCTGCTGAGATTTCCGGAACCACATCTTCTTCTGCCCTCGCTGGTTCCTAGAGAAGGACCTTTGAGGGGTACAGAAGCATATTCCGACAGCTGACAGCGTTTTCCAGTCTTTCTCCCTCTGGACCAGCGTCTCCCAGACGGTCTTCCCGAAGAGGGTTGACCCATCAAAGGGTGCATTCGCGAAGGATGCCTTGAAGGGTTCCGAGAAATTGCAGCTAGCTCTAGCGGCTCCTTCCGTGGCATGGGAAAGTAGCGCATAGAAGTACTGGACACTGACTTGAGAGTGGCCAAACGAGCCGAGAAAGTCTGTTTATCCTCGGCTGACATGGACTCTGGGGGAGACTCCGCATACTCTTTGACCAAGTCACACTGCAGTCTGATTACATGGGCCAAGTAATTTGGCGCCCTTATAGAAAAGGTAGCTGAAGCAAAAGTCCGCTTTCCAATACGGTCCATTGCCCGAGACTCCTTGTCAGGGGGATGGACCGAAGAACTTTCCTGGGAGAGTTCCTTTTTGGTGGCCACCGCCACCACCATGGCATCAACCGGGGAACCTTTGCTCCATGAAACTCTGTCTGCAGGGGGACTGAGAACCTTATTGGGCCTTCTAGGTATCGGCTCTACAGTGTCCGGCTCCTTCCACTCCCTGGTGGTAATCAGGTCGACCAGGGGGTCAGCCGGGGGGGACACCCAAGAGGTAGATGGGCCTGTGTCAAATGCCTCCAGGAATACCGACTCGTCCGAGGAGGGTTTTAGGGCGGACCACCCCCCCCCTTTGGCAGAGTATTTCCATAATATCTCCAAAGGAGACATTGTCGGGGGTGATTTGGGGGAAACCTCCCCTTCCTCCAAATCGGTATCCTCGGTGTGGGACTCGGGGGAGTCCAAGTGCCTCCTTTTGCACAGGCGTTTGTGAGGGACCTCCTCTGGGGAACTGTCGGAGAGGGGCTCACCCACAGATTCATGTTCCTCCAAGGGAACTGGCTTGGGCATCAACGACACAGGCTGTCCCTGGGGGGACTGGATGATGGAGGACAAACTGAGCTGCGAGGGAGTGGGGGCAGTCCCTGAGGAAAGAGTGAGGGGTCTCTATCCTCCAGAGAGAACCCAATTCACCACATCGAACGTCGAAGGGAAACCGACCTCTCTAAGACAGGTGGTCGGGGCCCTCGGATTCGATGAGGGGATCAGTGCTGAAGCCAATGCGATCGGACCTGAGAGGATGGTGTGCTCTGACCGCAAAGGAGCCGAAGACACACACACCCCCTCGGATCTGACACCCAGCTCTCTGCTCCGAGAGCTCAGATCTGAAAGCGGATCCAATAAGCTCGAGGGCATGGCCGGAGTCTAGGTAGTAATAACCATCGGCGCCGACCCCCTGACTCTGGGGCTCCTCGGATCCGAAGACTCCGAAATCCGGTGGTGGATCGGAGAAGGAGCTATCGGGGTGAACAGTGGAGCTGAACTCCCCCCAGATGGGAGGCAAGCAGCAACACTCCCATCTGAAGCTGAGTTTGCAAAAATCGACACATCATCCGGTCGATATCTGCCTCCAAAATGCTTCGAGTAGACCTAGAGGAAGCTGCCGACGCCGGCCAGGAGGGCCAACACGACGACCTCAAGGCTGGTCGGGTCTCCTCCTCCGGCTCCGGGGAGAAACGTGGTGAACAGAGCCGTGGAGAGGAAGGCTTGGCCACTTAGTGGAGAAGAGACCACCTTCACGGGAGGGGCCAAGGGGTCCAATTCGGCCTGCTGCTTGTGGCTTCTTTCTCTCTCTCTCTCTTTTTATCTTTCTTGGACTCTCATTCTCCCTGATTCAAGGTGGGAGGGTGAGTCCCAGACAGGGGAAGAGGGCCAGTCGCTACTGAAAGGGAAGAAGAAGCTGATTCCGCGGGTAGAAGACCCGCCAGAATCAGCTTGTTCTTCCTATCCCTTAAGGCTCGAGGGTTAAAGGCCACACAAATCTAGCAGCCCGAGGAAAGGTGCGTAACCCTCAAGCAAATCACACACTGAGTGTGACCATCTGCTGGCGACAGCTTATGGCCACACTCAGAGCATTTAGAAAAGGTCACTTTGTGGCTTTCAGCCATACCAAAGACACACACACAGCCACACGCGCGCACCTGAAAGAGGGAAAAATAGGGTCCTACAAAGGGATGAGAAACTACCAAAGGTAAAGAGGAAATAAAGGCTAGGTAGAAGGAACACCCGTAGAAAGGTATTAAAATACACTCACACACCAAGTAAAGAAGACTAAAAGAGAATTTTGAAGAAAAAAATTGCTAAACTTGCCTGGAGCTCTAAGAATCCCGTGCTTGGCAAAGCCGCGGCAAATGAGATCTGGGGATTAAAAGGAGGGTGCAGTGTTGTATGGGTAAGGGGGAGGAGCTTGGAGCTCGGATCTTTTTGCTTGGTATGCTGCCAGCTCGGATCCATGTCAGATCCGTAACCCACAGGTTGCTGATCAAATGAAGTTAACTACTTCAGATCATCTGTTGGAGATGATACCTGTGTGCATGGCATATACATATATATATATATATATATATATATATATATATATATATATATATATATATCTATGGCACAATCCACACGGTCATGAATGTTATCCATGTCACTAATTTTGTCAGACACCTATGTTTATAGTGTGTGCATCACCAGAACAGGTAGCACACATACATCAGGTGTAACAAAAAGATGGGTGTTCTGCACCATCAGGCAGTCATGTTTATGCCACAAAAATAATACCTAGGTATTGTCAATAAGCTGTGTGACAGCTCAATGTGGCAAAGGTGGTACACTTCAGTTACATATCAGTGGAAGATGTGTAGGGAGGTACATGAAGAAGGGTGCATTGTACTCAGTTATTGGTGTGATGAACACTGGAAACTATGGAGGTTTTATGGCCTCTGATGTGGATGTCCTTCACATACTCAGTACTTGTGTTACGTACAAGGAAGTAGTCAGCACTGTGACCACATGCTGGTGGATGTTCCACTTACTATCTACCCCAGGACACAGGTCACATACCTATTGTGATTATAGCGTGTGATGTCCATATTATACTTAGGTTGTGTGTTTGTTTTCCTGATGTAACAAATCCCCCCACATTGTCTTGTCATTGCAGGTGTTGTCATGGCTATGGCATCAGTCTTTGGTATGTGTTGATACTGTCTGTATTATATTAATATCACAGTTGGAGTTTGGAGTCAATGACTGCTCACAATCTGTAGTCCTTCAGGTAGCTGATTGGACTCAGGATGTGTATGTCATTTGTGATGTCCATCACTTAAATAATGGACAGGAAAGGGCCTAGCAAATAGCACTGATGTACAGACCTGAGATATAGGTCACTTCACACATTTCAGCATAGTGAGATGCCACGTATGTGATGCACTGCTCTACCCACTTGGGGATATAGTTGTTTATAGCCACATCTGACAGTGTTTATTGAATACTTCATTGTGGATTTGTGTCAAATGCCTTGACCTGTTCAAGATCCACAGGATGATAGTGTTGTCATCACACATGCCCTCAATGACCTCTTTGAGGACATCTCTCAGATGTAGCAGACATGATGTAGCAGCATTGACAACTCACACAAGTCTGTAGCACACAGCCAGAATAGTACTAGTGTCCATTTAGAAAGGTACATGATGACATGCTGGTCTACCTCACATTTGAGTAGAGTCAGGATCTGTCTATACATGCATGCATCAGGTGCTGCCCCCCAAATTCAGATGGATTTATGTTGATTTACACCCTTCTAGGGGAACATAGGCCATGGGGGATGTGTTGAAGTGTGTATTCAACTGTATCAGGAAGATGTATGTGCTGAGTCAAGCCTGCCACAGGTGATCTGTGGTGTTGTCACAGCCAATGGATTCTGTGGGATATGCATGGGTACTGCCTATCTTGATCTCGCCTAGGGTTTTGACACAATCCCCCATACAGGTGTAATTGAGAAACTCTCCCATCTGGGGATTAACCCTTATGTCACTTGATGGGTAACCAATTGGCTCACTGACAGAACACATATTGTGAAAGTTGGTGAATAAATCTGTGCTCGGCCCTTTACTGTTTGGAATCTATTCCTCAACAGTTCAAGCTAAAGTATATAGCCTTTGGCTTACCATGTTTGCTGATTCTTGCATATTGGGTGCAATCACTGAGTCCAGCAATGATGATAACATACTACAGGAGGAGCTAACACAGACAAATGAGTGGTGACAAAGCCACACAATGTACAAATAAATGAAGAAATGTGTGTTTATGCTGTTCTTCTAGAAAGTGGAATTCCATACCAATTACAGCATTGACAACTGTCCTGCTATGCTGAAACCCAGTAATGCAAGCACTGGGAACACATATAGATAACAATCTGAACTTAGGCCACGATGTGTCCACACTGGTACTGATTACCTATGTTGTGCAGATCTTAAGTCACGCCATCATATTCAGATCTTTGGATTGTACGACAGCACTGTACTTGAACCTCATCAGACCACTAATAGAGTATAATGCTCTATTTTGCATATACCTCACCAGACACATGGAGCAGCTGGAGACACCATAGGGGTTTCTTGCCAAGAAAACACAGGGCCTACAAACCATGCCATGATGTATGCGGACAGACTGAAAGCAATGACACTGTAATATGTATTGCATAGGATGAGCTGACTTCTGCCTGGCCTCCAGGCCAGTCTCTGACCCTGCCCTGGTGGGAATAGTGCATACCCACAAATCAGATATAGCTGATTACGTCAGCAGTGTCTGTTGAGGAGAATATGGCAATAACAGTGTCCGACATGCTGGCATAAAAGGCTCTCTGTAGTGTCAAGCAAGAGCACAAACACACCCACACTCACACCCACACCCAGTTGACTGCAGTGAGAGTAGAATCCCTATCTAAGTACACAGGCACCAGAACTCAGTACTTTATGTAAGCACTATGGCACAAGTCTGACTGTTACAAAACTGCAGGCCCACTTATAGTGGATGACTTCAGCAGGCCATGCAGGAGAGAAGATGTTGGGAGGCCTGCATTAAATGGATGTGTAGATATGTACAAGTATCAGAATACTGTCAATCCATGGTACTGGAGCAGTAAGTGTAGGATACACACCTGTGCTCTTCTGTCTAGACACACACACACACACACACACACACACACACACACACACACACACACACACACACACACACACACACAGTTGCCAACAGTGAGAACAGAACCCCTACCTATCTACATGCACAGACTACAGAACTCAGTACTTTATGCACGCATCATGGCACAAGTCTGACTTTTTCAAGACTGCAGGTCAACTTATAGTGGATGACATCAGCAGGTTATGTTGGAGAGAAGATGTTGGGAGGCCAGCATAGGTTCATAGCTTCATAGATTCATAGTAGGTTACTATCTTAATGGCCCTAGGATATTTACAAGACTAGCTGTGCAAAAACACAAGTGCACTTATTGAGCACAGTTAGATGGCTGTTATTAGCAGAGTGATTTTGTGATCAGCACTGACTGGCACTGTCCATGAGGGTCCACCCCATCCAGGTGTCAAGGTTGCACTTGAATAGGGTCATTGAGGAGCACTGCTTCACATGCAGTGGGAACCTACTACAGAGGAGTATCAATTGCTGGGAGATATATCTGTCAACCCAGCATGTTCTGTTTATGTCACAGGCTAAGTTGAGATCCCTGGATAAAGTTATTCTTGCTTCATATGATTTGAAGATGTCCAGCATTTCCAGAAGGGAAGGATCTGAGACTGCTCTGTAGGCCAGGCATAGGTCATCTCTCAGCAGCCTGCATGATACTGAGTACAGTAACAGGTCTTTCAGTCTTTCTGTGTATGTCATGTTTTGGAAGCCCTGGATTCTCCCGGTCACAAACCTCTGTGTTTTCGCCTGTTGCTGCACATGTCTAGTGAGGTACAGGCAGATGGGGGAATTGTACTCAATCTGCGGTCTGAAAAGGACAGAGTACAGCAGAGCTATGATCTGTGATGGCCTTATTTATGAGGTGCACAATGTAGAATGTGATTCTCACCACTATGAACACATAGTGACTGAAATGTAGATTGCTATCAACATGTGTTTCCAAGTCTTGCAACACTGTGCTTGAGCTTAGAGGGGTGCTATGTATATCATAATTAGCAGGAGTACTTCATTGCCAAATGGGACAATAAGATACTGTTTGCTTTAAGTCTCAGTCCATGAGTTTAGCACCAGTTAGTTGTCCCTGTCACCCCCTTCTGTAATATGTTACCATCATTAGGGTACTCTATATGACTGCATCCAGCTGACAGTTATCTGCAAACTTGGTAAACCACAGGCCATCTACCTTTGCCTGGGCTTCAGAGAAATAGTTTCCAAACAGTTGAGGGCCCAGCACAGATCCTTGAGTAATTCCACAGGTAAGTGGTCTAGTGGTGGAAGTGCAGTCCCCAAATTTGACAGTATCTGTTCTGTCAGTGAGCCAGTTGGCTATCCTCTGATAATGTATGGGTTAATTCCTGGATGGGAGATTTTCTCTATGATAACTGGATGGGAGATGGTGTCAAAGGCCTTAGATAACTCATCACAGGCAGTATGTCCTGTTATCCTTCATCCAGGTCTTTGGGGCTAGTATCAAAGAAGTCCACTTGGTTTAATAAGCAAGATCTATGACTGGCAGTACCAAAATGGGTCGGGTGAAGTGTGTTGAAGGTCACCTATATCCCTGTGGATAATGTTTGCTGATTCCTTATCTAGCCTTACAGATAAGGCTTTTTAGGCTTATGGGTCAATAGTTCTAGTTCTGCATGTTACCATATTGATGTGCATTGCATATCACACAACATTTGATATTAGTTTCTGCAGTGTAGGTGATATATATGTGGAAAAAGTACTGAGACACCAAGGATGCAGTGCTTGGGGGGAGGCAACACATGGCTGTATTGTAAATATGTGACATATTGTTAGCGCCTTCAGTTTGTTACGTTTCCACGTGTAATTTCATGTCATAGACAGGAAATGGACAGTACACAGCAGTATTACATAATGCTTACTTTTCCTTATTGCGGCGAGCAGTGGGTTTGCGTGATGGTTGGCAAAGTGTTTGCACATATGAATACACATTTCCAATACTATCAATGTTTGTGTGTAGCTAAGCAGTGCACAAATGCCAGCCACATTGCTAACGTCTTAGATTTAGTACTGAGTCTATGAAACACACCTTCTGCTTAACTAAAAATGTGGGAGCAGGTGTAAATGCATTGACATTTTTGAGCCCAAATGATACTGGGTTTGAATCCAGATGTACCTAATACTTTTAAATAAGCATTGATAATGCAATGACATAAATACATTACAGTATATATGTTGCTGTGTGTTGGCATACCACAGTGGGGTCAAGCAGCATTATGTGAAGGTAACTGTAGCATTTTGCTGCCAGTCACCTTTGTTGCACATTGGTACGTGATGCTCACCTCCATGCAAACACAGAACCCAAAAAGTGAAGAGATCCATTGCTTTTTCTGCTACTTGTGTTTTTTTGTGTGTGATTCTAGTTTTTGACAAGATTAAGGTGTTAAAATGGGGTAGATAGGAAAGTGGTGAAATGGAGAGCAAGCAGAGAGAAGAACAAAGGGAAAGCAGTACAGGAATGTGTGGGAGGGAGGTAGGGAAGAAACATAGCTATCCAGTTCTTACACAAAGAGGGGTGACCACAATGCAATCATGTTGTATAGCCAACAGGACCAAATCAAGTGTGTCAAGAAGACACATGTGCGAAATAGAGAGCTCTGTATGGGGCTTTTTTTTTGTGGGACGTGCTTTTTTTAAAATTTCAGTAGGAGAGGAATGTTAGGGAAGGGACGTAGGTATGTCTGGGTCAAGTAAGTTGGGCAGGTGAGGAAGAAAATGCAAACATACAAGATAAAAGACAAGGACGGTGATAGGCACAAAAGGTTGGGGCACACTATGCCTATTAAGCTTTGAGAGAGTGAGAATTGAGTCCTCACCCACTGAACTGTCATGACTGTCACCTTACTCTGCTGGTGGCTGGAGGGCTTGACGTCTCCTCTTCCTCCTACAGACCATGAGGGAGTGCAGCCTCTCCATCAAGAGTAGGTGTACACCAATGGTGCAGCATACAATCCTACACACATTTCCTGGCAACTCGCTATGGGTGGAGAAATCATCGCCTCCACCACTGGAGGGTACCACAGCACCAACTTTTGGGGCAGTACTACCTGAGGGTACAGGTAGTGCAGTGGAAGCAGAGGCAGTGCTGCCAGGCTGGCTCCCAGATGTGCTGGGCATTGGTGCTAGAGATGGTGGAGTGGGGGCAGTCTGATCCACTGAGACTGGCCTACTTTGCTTTGCTGTGCAGCATTTAGTGGTGTGGTACACATGTAGAGGTTCATAGGTTCATAAGTTGGTACTGGGCTATCTGCCTGAAGGCATATATTAGCCCAGCCACGTTGTGCGGTATTCACCTCCTCTTTAGTAGTTCCCTAGAACCTTGTACTAGCAGCTAGCACCCTTGGCCCCTATCTAGTAGTGCTGTTGGTGTGATCCCCGGTGTGAACTTTCTGTTACCCATCCACTCATCAAGGTTCCTCATGAACAGTGATAGTAAGGGGCTCTGTCTTATGTAGATCGGGATCCTGTTCCATAGTAAGGGTATGACATGGAGACATTATGATGACACAATAGAAAATAAAAAAAGAGATAAGGGTTGGGGTGAGAGAAAAAAGAGATTAAATTTTTGCCATCATATGTGGAATACAATGCATTAATTCAATTATACAACTGTTTTATCTGAAGTATTACATTTAAGTATACCTACTAACAGATATAAACTATACTTCAGATTGCTGAAACTAATCCTAGCACATATCTAGCACATATGCATGTTCAAATTATATAGATTACAGTTTACAGCAGGGCATTTGTGCCATTGTATAGAGTTTTCAATTTAAGGTAAATATTATTGAAGAAATAACAGTATTGTATAGTTGTGAATTGTGGTATTTGAACCCACAACCTCTGACTACAGTCTAATATTGGAATCTTACAACTGGTTTGTGCTACAGACTAATGCATGCATACTTGCTTTTACAGTTGGGATACTCATGTTCAGTTTGATACAACTCTATAAAATACAAAAAAAAGCTATCTAACTTTCAATGCTAATATGACACTTCTCTTCTGCTGCATATCTACCACTTGCTTCCCTCAGTCTCTCTGATCAAATGACATGGGCTAGAAAATTGAACTCATGCTCCCTGGCAGCTGGGGAAAGAACAGAAGAGCATTATGTATACCAATTTGCTTATAAGCTTTCTAAGTCTTAGAAGTACTGTCTTAATTTCATACTAACACAGCTGTGAGATGTCCGCAGTCTCAAATTTCCATAACCAACAGTTGAGAGTATACCCTTTTCTCCTGTGTAGGTCATTAAAATGATGCCTACATAGATCTCCAGTGTGTGGGAAACCAGTGGCACTGGATATAGCCTGGGCCAAACTATTCCACACCTCAGACTTGTACTGGGAGCCAGAATAGTCCCCATGCAGAAGCCTTTGGCCGTGGTGCTTTACCAGGAGTCCAATAAATATCGTGGACTCCTGGACACCCCATCTCTGTGCCCTACACCTGGCACTTTCCCACTAATGCCAGCCATGTCTACCAGCAGAACTAGAGCAATGGAGACCTGATGCTTTTGCATGAAATACAGTTATCATGTTTACTGGTAGTGTGCAAACTCAAGCAATGCATTTGCGCAACGTTAAGCTGAAAGCAGCAGTGCCAAACAGTGAGGAATTAGATAATTGCAATTGGAGGGTTAATCTAACACTTGGCCTTAGTTTTAAGGGCGTTTACTGATGTAGTCTGGAAACATATATTGGAAATTGGAAGGTAACAGTTAGGTGAGTTAGGTTTGCAGACATGCACTGGGGACATAAATGTAATGATCTGACATATCTGATTTTACCTTTAGACACTGATAAAATTGATTTTTACACTGTGAGATTCAAACCTAGGCATAAGGGACAAAAGATTTTCTTCCACACATTGATTTTCCATCTTTGCCTCAGTAGATGTGCTGCAAAGACATAGTCAGGAATCATACATGCATACATACAGGTGACAGTATGAGCTGTAACACATATATGTGTGTGACCTGAAAAGGTTATTGTATACAGATCCAGTTGTGTATGTGTCTTAGATAATTGTGAAAGCCATGCAAATCCAAACAGCAGAATTAAACTTATAGAACTATAGTACAGAGTATACCCTCAGTCATACGTCTGAAAACACAATAATGGTGTATTATCCCTTATACATATATTTCATATCATCTCCCCTGTCTAAAGTGTTATAAGTGACAGTGAATTTAATGGTAAGTGGAACAACAGTAAAAGTGTATGGAATATCCTGTATTAGATCCAGGACCATGTGTATGGCAGTCCTACACTTACACCTATTGCTACAAGAATGTTAAAACAACACTTGTGTATTTTTCAGTTCATTGCAATAAACTGCACTGTCACAGCAGTAACAAAAAAGGTTGCACACCCTGTACTACAACCCAGGACCATCTATACTCCAGCCCCAAACTTACACAGGACTCCAACAGGACTAGTTACATGACATTCCCTAATTTACTAATCATTAATAAGGTCTCTGTGTTAATTGCGACACAATGCCCCTTAGTGAATTAGTGCTGCACCCAACAAAATTAATTAAATGTATCCTGTTTCTATTTTTGGCTGTCTGAGTCCTGTCTGTAGGTGTTTTGTCTCATTCCTGGGTGGCCCAGTTGTCAAGTTTCTGCACTGCTGCACTTCATGCAAACGAGGTAAGCACAGCCAAACCTGACATTCATTTTCCTCCATTTCCCATGATTGTGCTAAGCAGCGCATCTCACAAACACTGCCCCCCCCCCCAAAAAAAAAAAAAAACAAGAAAGAAAATCAAAAAAGGACAAGTAGTTGATATAAGGAAAAGATCTATGACATACACAGTAGAAAATATTGGTTCACATGAAATATTTCTACATAGATCTAGATTTGAACTATAACTCCAATGAACATTCAGAACACAGGAAGGGTTCCTTATTCCTCTTTGCCATACAAACAGCTTTGCAGCAAGGATTTGAAATCATTCTGCATACAACTAACTGCAACATCATCTACAGTAATATGAAATCATGCAACTAGTATTTATACATTTATTATTTTTGGATGTAGTACACTAAGTGATCACACAACCAGTTATATATATTGCTTGCAAATATACATATCTGTCTTACCTGTCTGTGTTTGTTGGTCATGCTTCTCTTATCTGATCAGTAATCTGAGACATGCAGTCTGTAAGCCATTCTATATCACTGGCCTTAAAATGTGTAAGGATATTAAATGGAAACAATATCATATGCAGTTGCCAATAAATGAAGGGGAGGTTGGATGTTAATGAACAGAACATGTGAATTGTGTGCTGCTTACTTACATTTCCAATGTTCCATTTAACACTTTGTAGTGGATGTAGAGCAGTTTGCAGTGCTGTTGTGTTTTCCTTCTCCCAACCAGTAATCATTCATAGTTGCAATCCACTAGAAACAAACACTGAGGGAGTGCCTGAGCTACGTTTATATCTGCTACACAGAGAAAGGGATTTGGGATTCAGCAATTCTAATCAGTTCACACCTCATTTGCATCTTTACCATGCTAACAGCCTTGCATCTATACCATAACAAAGGCAGCCATGTAGCTAGGAAATCTGAAGGTGAGGAGATTTGTTTATATGGAGAACACAGAACACAGGCTACTGCTTAGGGATATATCTCCATAGGGGATTACTGATCTTCAGAAGGCATGTTTGTATTTTGTCAGCTACAAATGTATGGAATGTATTTAAGAAAAATCTGAAGCAAAGACTTTTACACTTTTATCTTTATGCATTAGTTAGAAGTGTACTGATGTCATGGACATGTTCATTAAGGCATTTCACAAGTATACATGATTGGCAATACCATAAAATGGAATGTTCTGTGAAAAATCTGTAGATATGTTTCATGGACAGTTCATTTGATAGCACTTTTAGCATTTCAAAGATGGTTTGATAGCAAAATGTATCTTTTGCCTGTTCTTTTGGGGAGGGGAAGCAAAACTGCATTTCTGTTATGGCACAAACAAGGATATGCTGCTACTGCTACTCTCCTTTTTTGCATCCAGCCTATTGTTCATATTTCAAAACTCTAGACTGTTTTATGAACTTTTCCAGATGGAACTAATAGCATGTAATTGGTCACCCTTACAAAACCTACCTTTAGATTAAGCCATTAGTTACTTTAACTCCAACTTCCTTGCCATCCTGAACCATCATGCCCTACCAGACAAATTAGAGCTGAAAACAAACATGCTCCATGGCTCTCTAAAGAAACCAAACAAAAAAAATCAATGCTAGAAACAAACATTGGGCAAAATGGAGAAAAACTCAAAACCCTATACACCAACAAACCTTTAGACAACTAAGAAACCAAACTAAAAAAGCTATAATATCTGACAAAAAAAACTACTACCTCCAATCCCAACAAGCCAATCAAAACAAGCCAAAGAAATTTTGGTCTAGTATCAACCAACTACTCCATCCAGGTCAATCCACCACTCCTAACCCGCAAAACACTGAACACAAAACACCAATAAATACAGCCAATGATTTTAATAACTTTTTAACTGACACTATACAAACACTAGCTATTCAGCGCTCACCTAACAACTTCACTTTACCTTCTAATAAAGCAACCTCTCCCCCTTCTTTTCACTTTCAACCCATCCCAACATCATATATACTAACCCTTCTTCAGAAATTGAAACCATGCTCTCCCTCAGCAGACCAACTACCTGCTGAATTCCTACAACTAGCCGCTAAAGCTATTGCCTATCCAATATCTATCTTGATCAACAGAACTATTACCGAAAGTTATATCCCTACTTGAAAATAATAAATTCAAAATTTCCCATATTATCCCCCTCCACAAAGGTGGGCAATCCACTGAATTCTCCAGCTATCATCCCATTGCCCTCCTCTCACCTCTGGCAAAGATCATGGAAAAATGCATTCACAGACAACTATTTCACCAACTAACACAAAATAATTTACTAGCCAACTGTCAACATGGTTTTAGACCTTCACATAGCACCACTACTGCCCTTCTTTCCTTCACAGATAGTATCAACAAACACCACAATCTAAACAAACTCTCTTCTGCCCTATTTATTGACCTGTCTAAAGCTTTTGACATGGTAAATCACCAAATTCTCATCACAATACTAAAATCCCTGTCACTAGATACATCCTCCATAAAGTGGTTCCAGTCTTACCTTGACAAACGACAACAGGCCGTACTATGGCACAAGTCTCTCTCTACTCACTTGCCAGTCAACCTTGGTGTCCATCAAGGATCCATCCTTGGACCTCTACTTTTTTCCATATTCATCAATGATCTTCACCTTGTCATCCCCCAAGCCACATGCATACAATATGCAGATGACTCTACACTGATATGCTCAGCCCCCTCCTCTTCTGAACTTCTATACCTTACCCAACAAGTCTTTAACACAGTTCAGCAATGGTTCACACATAGATGTCTTCTCTTAAACCCCAAAAAGACTAAACTCCTCCTTTTCTCTCCTACTAAAAAATCCCCCCATTGGATTTCTCAGTTAACTCTACCAATAAAACTATTATATCCCCTGAACCTACCACCAAACTATTAGGAGTCACCATTGACAATAATCTAAACTTTGATATCCATATAAACAATACTATAAAAACTGTCAACAAAAAGCTAGGCTCTCTATATAGGATAAAATAATTTCTCCTACCTTCAGCTCGAACCACAATAGCACACACTCATCTAATCTCTCCTCTTCTATATGCCTCACCTATTTTTACTAAGCTATCTAAAAATAATCTCAGCAAACTGGAAATGTCCTACAATAACATCGCCAGATTTGCAACAGGTAACCCATTTATAACCCATCACTGCCTTAATTTAAAACAGCTAGGATGGCTTGAACTACAAAATCTAATTAAATACCATCAACTAACTATAGCTCACAAAACCCTTTACACACCTTCCAAAACACCTATTCTTTCCACACTAATCACTCCCTATAAAAACCTAGAATCCTTAAGGTCTTCTCAGAAACTTCTAGCACAAACTACTAAAACAAACAACAAGGGTGACTCACATTTTTCTAATATAGTTGGAAAAGCCTGGAATCTCCTACCAAACGAACTCTCCACACTTCCCCCACTTTCCAGTTTCAAAAACAATCTGAAAGTGCATCTTAAAACTCACTGGTTATGCCCATGCTCTAAACCTGACTAGCTCAAGAGTCACTAAATACTCCGGTCTTCCCATCCCATCTACTCATCTAAAGAAACTTCTTCCTTATAAAACTAGTTCTAACTATCTCTAGAACACCTAATCTATATTACTTTAATTTGCTATGACTGTATTCTACACTGTAAATTTTGGGATTTTAACTGCATCCTTTGTTATGCCTGCACTCTACACTGTTATTATTTTACTATGATAACCTGTAATTGGCACTGTGAATAGAATTTATTTGTCTTCTATAGCCGTAGATAGAATTGTGTTAAATTCATTGACTTACCTAGGAGCTTATCTCCCTGGGCCTCTACTGAAAATGGACATGTATCCAGTTAGACTAGCCCGGTAAACAAATGTAAAATAAATAAAATAAATAAATAATTGCTTCTCCAGTGGGTAATACTGAGATGCTACCTTTTCTGTTTTATCTGGGAATATTTATGTGATTTTTGTGTGTATTATCCATCTGTTGTCTTTTAGGACACCTAGAACTATGCAACTCAGACATCTTAATCATTGAAGACCACCTTTCACTGATGCTGAAAACCAGGTTATTGTTGACACCTTTAGGCAACAAGGTAGCTTCCTGCATGAAAGGGGATGGGGAGATATGTCCCCTCAGAATGCAGATTTGGCAGCAGATTGTCAATGATGTTAATACAGTGGGTGGTCACAGCACGACATATGAGCAGGTCTGCCATAGGGCCACTGACATGATCTCATCTGCACGGAAGAGAACAGCTGCAGTGGGCCATGATCGGATGGGTACTGGGGGGTGACCTGCTACAGAGCCACCACTAACACCAAATGAAGAGTTCCTGTGCACTGTCAGGGATCCAGACAGCTCCCATTAAAATGCAGAACTGCATATCCTCAACACTGGTACAACTGTTTCAGGGACAGCAAGCAGGTAGGCTTTTGTATCTCAATTGTTGAATACTGTTGTATAGTAAAACAATTTAAATCAATATGTCACTTCTGTTTCACAAGATTGTTTTTTGCAGGGGTGGAAATTCCTACAGTTACCAACACATTATGATTGATTAGGTTAGGCTGGAATTGTCAGCCAAGTTCTTGTTGAACGTATAGTTAATGGACATATAAAGGGGTAAAAGTATTACCCCTGTGTTACTGTTAATTGTGACGATTTTGTCCTTATCTTTTGCTTAACTTCTTCTAGGACCATCTGGCTTGCAGTGGATTTTTATGCCAGTACTGATAAGAAATTCAAAGAAATACTTTAGTGTGTGATGTTGATGTCAAGACTGTTGTGTGTATTGCTATACTGTATAATAGTGCCAGCACTGTTGTTTTGTTTGGTTAGCATATATTGGAGTATAGTATTTTAGGTATTAAATTGTGCCTGTGTTATCACAGGTGATCCTGATAGTGGAAGTGTGACACTTGATGTCAGTGTATCAGCAGACTCTGATGATGATGGTGGCCAAACAGAGGCACAGTCAGGGGTGCAGAGGTTGAATCTGACACTGAAGTTGATATACAGCCATCCCCTACAATTCCATCAGACACAGCCAGTAGGCCTATGCCTACCCATTCCAGTGAGCCCTCAGATATCGGACAGGTGGAGGTTGAGGCAATTGATCAGGGAAGTGTGGCTTCAGTGTCTGTTGACTCTGGCTGTAGCCAAAGTGCGGGTAAGGTGCCATGCAGGAGGGTTGTTAGGAGTGCTCGGAGGAAGCCTGCTGTCCATCCTCCACCTGATCCAGATGTATCATCCCATGCCACTCAACATACGTTTAGGGCCATCGTGGAGGCAAAAGCATGTTCCCATAGGTTCTCCAAAGAAATGCTTAAGGTTGTAGATGTGGCACAGGCTGACATGCATGACTGCTTCCATCGTGTTGCCAATTTAATGGACTGAATGAATGACACACTGGAACAAGGGGTGCCTGTGATGGAATGAGCAGTGTCTGTGATGGAACATCTTCTGGGAGGGGAATGTCATCCTTGTGGACGTAGGTCAGTCACATCATCTGCTGTTAGCCAATGTGGCCATGCCCAATCAAGATCCCATAGTGGCAGTACTTTCCACTGCTCCATCAGTGGGTGAGCTGTCCACACCCACACATGGCAGGCCATAGGGTCATGGTCCTGGGCATCCTCTTGAAGGGAGCTTGTCCAGCAGACATTAGTCATGTTCAGGTAGCACCAGTGAATCTGACCATGGGCATGGACGTGCCAGTGTAACTGCTGACAGAGCCAGTTCTCATGGTTGGGGAAAACAACAATGAACTGCCACCTCTACCATGCATGACTCCCACCAGTCTAACATAATAAGATGTAGAGCTAGCACAGAGCTTGGCTGTGTTCATGCAGACACTCACACATCAATTTCACCTGGGGGACTCCTACAGACACACACACAACAGTTACATGGCTCTGCCATGCAGCTTAAAACTCAACTTTTGTCTCACTGGCCATTTGTTGGTTTATTTTAATGTCTGAAAGTTTCTCTTTCTTATTCACACACACTCACCGACCTTTTGTGTCAGCTTTAGCGTCCTGCTACCCCCCGACATAACACCCTATGCAAGTGATAACAACTGTGCCATATCCCTGTCTTGTATTTTTTGGATTCAGCGGTATGTAAGCTTTGTGTCTGATGCTCGGGGTGCATAGCTGAGTTAGTGCTTAGTATATCTGCTCTTGTGATATTGAACTGGTAATTGTACCTTTGACTTATATTGGTTATATTGGTCTTAGAAAGTTAGTTGATAGCATCAACATTTCTCAACTTTATTGTGAAAGAACTTGTGAGGGTTGTGAATTCTGAAACTGCAATGTGTATTATTACTTTCTAACTTTTCTCTTCAATGATTTTCTAGTACAAATATATGGTGCAGGGTATGCAATGACCATCACTACTTTTGAGAGGTATAAGTGTGTGATTCTTTAATGCCTGAGGCCTACTACTTAATAATGGGCACATAAGTCAAATAAGTTTCTGCTGTCACATGCTGAGGTCATTTCTGTACAAATCACCCACCTTTTACTTGCTTACACTACCAAGTAATGAAATGCAAGGATATGCCATTCATTAATATTATTAAACAATACACTCCATGTTCAATACTCAGTGTTAGTATATGTATGTGCATAGGATGAAGGTTTTAGGCTCTTAGGTGGTGAGTGAGTATGCTATGGGCTGTCACTAAGCCAATGCCAGGGCTAGCTGAGCACGCCTACATCTGCCTACACACAGCAGTTGCGGGTTCCCCCTCTGACTCCTCATCTGCGTGCGGCTGTGGTGACCTTGACATTGGTGGGATGTGTGCTCCTTCCCCTTATTGATCCTGCTGAAGCTGTTTTCTCAGGATGATATTCTGTAGCTTGGCACATACAGTGAATATTTCAGTACATGTCCGTGAATTGTACTGCAGGGCTCCCCCAGATGTATCTAGGCACCAGAACCATGATTTCAGCAGCCCAAACATGTATTCTATGATATTTCTGGTTTGAGCATGTGCCTCATTATGGTGTTCTTCAGCGGGTGTCTGTGCATTTCTGATGGGTGGTGTGCCAGATATGTGAGTTGTGGTGACACACAACTTGGCAGTCAATAGAGCGGAAGCCCTTTCTATTTATGTAGAGCCTTGCCTGTTCACCGGGTGGTGCCTTAATTTCTATATGTGTGCAGTCTATGCACCCACTACTTCAAGGTAATGTGCTACAGGGTGGAACTCCTGCATATTTCTGGCACTATCCTTAGGAGTATGGGAAAATATATGTGGTGACAGGTATGTTGTAGCATAGCATTCAAGAAATGATGGTGGATCCTGGATGCTGATGCCTGTGACACCCCCCCAGCATGTCCCCTGTTGGTCTCTAAAAGGTACCTGTAGCTAAGATTTTAAGTGCCACACATACCTTTGTCTCCACTGGGATAAGTTCCCCTTGGTTTGCCCTGGCACTGGGTTCAAGACGACAGAGGTTGCAGAGTTCCTGTAGTGTTGTCTCTATCTACCCTGTAGTGCTCTACATTTTCCACACCATGTCAATTGGGATACGTTACCCGGTGTCTGAAAACTCCTTTCCTCTCCTTCTTGTCTTGGTATATTAGCAGCAGCAGCACAGACTTAAGTATGTTGCACATACACATAAATTAAAGCAACTACAGCATCTAACATTCATTATGTGTAGGCTCCTTTCCATGGCTGTATTCCAATAGGTTTTGGAATTCACAGGGAAAACCAGCACTGAGTCTACACAGTTACTTTATAGCTTGTTGAATAGCTCTTCCATCTTGGATTGGTTGATTAGCATACATTTCAACTACTTATGCTGTAATTAGCATGCCACATTGTGCTACCATGTGTGGGTTGCGCCACACTGTGCATACTGTGTAAACAGACTGTGTAGGCTTTATTGAATTTGGCTGCTATATATATATATATATATATATATATATATATATATATATATATATATATATACACACACACACACATGCATAAACACAATATAATATTTATGAATACAAATCAACAAGTAACATACTAATTTGTTTATATGCACTATTAATGTCACTTAAAGCCACTTTCTGCTAACTGTCTTCTACAGCAAACATTTTAACATATCATTGCTGAGACCTAGGTCTGATGAAGTGGTGTGATACAACCACGAAAGCGCTAACCTTTTTAAGAGACTTTATGCTTTTTATTGATTAAACCAGTGGTGAGAAACGTTTGACTGCAGAGCCTTATTGCTTATGGTTGGTACGCTGGACATTTTCTTGAGCACTGTCTTCAATTTGTATTGGCTCAGCGTTCCATTTAGTAAGGTGGCAACAATTTTTGTGTACTGTGGATTTTAACATATTGTTATAATCATCATAATTCATTAGAACCAATCTCCCTTTATCAACTTTCATACACCCAATATTATTTATTTATTTATTTATTTAACATTTGTTTACCAGGAAAGTCTGACTGGACACAGGTCCATTTTCAGCGGAGGCCAGGGGGAAAAAGCTCCAACAATATGAAAAAAATAAACATTTTACCACAAGAAAATTACAGAGTACAGGTCAACAATGAAAGTACACATTGCAAATATAAATAGCTGAAAGAGATGACACCTTAGCAACTTTAACAAAATTTGTACATCAAAGAGTATATGGTATTATACAAACTAGACTAACATATATATTAGAAAGCATAGTATGATATTTTTGAGGAAGACTTGAAATTATTTGAGGTAAAAGGGTAAGTATATATAGGGAAGGAAGAAGGCATAATAGGATAGTACTGTAAAGTGCAGATCTAAAGAAAGTCAGAGGGTGTGTATAAAAAGTGGAGAATATAGAGGTTAGTCAGGTGGGTAGCAAAAACAACGTCAAGATTTTTCTAAGTGAGTAAACAGAAGTTTTTTAAACTGTACTATGGTGGGTAGTTTATTCCATATTTTAGGAATGATGTTAGAGAATAAGGATTCTCCAGCTGAGCTGCTAGCTTTAGTGGATTTAACTAGGAGTTTGTCATTGGAACTGAGTGTTCTAGTGGTGGCGTATGGTTGTACAAAATCTTGAAGTGCTGGGGTTTTATCTGGTTCATGGAGTATTGTATGGGTGAAGGTTAGTTGCTTGTATTGGAGGAGCTGAAGAAGTTCTCGGCAGTTTAGTTGTCTAAGGGCTGTGCAATGGTGTGTTTTGTAGGGGGTGTTTGTAGTGAATTTGGCTATTTTACTGTAACATGAGTTTAGTTTAGTAAGGTCTGATTTGCATAGATTGGTTAGTATAGGGGAGGAATAGAGTAGGGGTGACAGAAGGTGTGTCTGGGCAATGGTCGCTTTTGTAGATCTGGTTAAAAATTTCTTGTTTCTGTAAAGGAGGCCTAATTTTTTATGAACTTTTTTGATAGTTTGAGCTATGTGGCTATCAAATTTTAGCCTATCAATTTCAACCCCTAGCAGTTTGGTATGTGTCACAGGGGTGAAAATAGTTTGTTTTGGACTCTAAGGTGAAAACTGGGAGTTTTGTACGTGTTCTTGAGGGGTAGGAGAGGAGGAGTTTGGTTTTATTTGGGTTTAGAATGAGTTGAGAATTGGTAAGCCAGAATTCTACTGATAGAAATGAGTTCTGGGTTATGGTGCGGAGGTCCTGTATGGTGGGGACAGAGCATATGAGGGTAGAGTCATCTGCATATTGTATCACAGATGCTTAGTGAATGGAGGTGTGGAGTTGGTTGGTAAAGAGGGAGAACAAGAGTGATCCTAAGATCAAGCCTTGTGGGACACCTAGGGAGACTGGAAGGAGAGTGGACAGGTGATGTTGCCACAGTACAGCCTATTGTCAGTCTGATAGGTAGTTTTGGAACCAGGTAACAGTGGAAGCACTAAGGTTTAGGGAGGAGAGAACTTTGATCAGATTGTATTGGTTTACCATATCAAATGCTTTGGACAGGTCTAGAAATATGGCAGGTACAAATTATTCTGGATAAGGGTGATAGAATAGCGATTGGCGAGTAGATGCTAAAATTGCTTGAGTTGCATTTTTTGTGAAGGGGTATTATATGGGATTTTTGCCATATAGCAGGTACTATGCACTCTAACATAGATCTGTTTATGAGTATTGCTACTGTGTAAGCTATTCCATCATCAGGTACTTTCAGAAATCCGACTGGTAGTTTGTCTGTGGCTAAAATAGTTGGTTTTAGTTTGAGGAGTAGCTTTTCTACAGTATTTACTGTTACTGGTTGTACTGTAAACAGACTGAGGTTGTTTTGAGAGGGTTTGCTGAAAATGAGAGTTACTGGGGCATGGCTATTGGAGTTGTTGTTTGTATTGGCTAGGGCTAGTATTGTTTCTGTAAAATAAGTATTAAATTGTGTTGCTGTGCTTTCAGGGTTAGTGGTAGAGGTTGGAGTGGGTGTAGAGGTTTTGCCAGGAGATAGTATGTTATTAACTGCAGCCCAGAATTTTTGTGGGTTATTATGGTATTTTTCTTGAATATTGTGGTAATAATTGATTTTGTCCTGTTTGACGAGTTTTTTAACTTTGTTACATAGCTCTAGAAATGTTAGTTTTGTGTTTGTGGTATTGTTCCCAGCCTTTATCCCTAGTGTTGAGAAGGGAATGACAATCCTTGCTCAACCAGGGTACATAATTGGCTCTAACTCTAATGGTTCTGGAGGGAGCATAGCAATCTAGAATCTCTACAAAAGTTTTATTAAATTAGTTGATTGCTTCATCTAGGGGTAGCTGTTTGAGAGATTCCCATTCACAGCTTTTTAGGGCTGAGATGAACTTTTGTGGGTTGAAGGATTTTTTGTTTCTGATTGTACGGTAAGAGGTGTGGTTAGTTTGGAAGTTGCAAGCATGTATTAAGAAAGGTCAGCAAGTGGTCACTTAGGCCATCTGGAAGACAACCTGCCTGAGATGTTAGTGAGGGATTGTTAACCAAAATCCAGTCACGGATAGACTGGCGTTTGGTAATTTTATCAGTTCTTGTAGGGGATGTGATAAGTCGTGTAAATCCATGAAGGTTAATGCGAGATGATGGGTTCAGTGCAGAACAGACTTACCAGTCAAAATTGAAATCACTCAGCAGGACTGCTTCTTGTAGGTATGTATTAGAGGCCCAGTGAAGTATGTTTTTTAGTATGTGGATATTATTTCCAAGTTATTATTTTACCCGCCTATGATGTTAATGAACTTTGTTGGGTTGATTTTTAATTTAGTAAAGATAAGGTCTGCGTTTTCGAAGTCAGGGATGTTATTTTCCAGATAGTCTAGTGCTAGGTGTTCTTTAAACAAAATTGCAACCCCCCCCTTTTTTGTTTGACCTATCCTTGCATACTATATTGCATCCTGGGGCTACAATTTCATTATTGCAGATGTTGAGTTTCAACTTTGTTTCAGTTAATAAGACAATGTCAGGAGTATAGAGGGAGAATAAAGCATGCAGGTACTTTATTCACAATTCTTCTGACATTCATATTGAGAAACAGTGTGGAAGATTAATCTTTTTTGTGTGGTAGTCTGATGTTCTCAGGGGTTGGGTTGGATATTGTATCTGGTGAAGGGGGGCAGGATTGGGGTGTATGTCTCCAGAGCAGTTTAGCTCATTTGCTAGGTGTAGTAGGAGTTTTGTAAACTTGTATTGCATTTTATTGTGCTTATAATAGTTATGTGATTTATTTACAGTGGATAGGAGTCTATATGGTGGTAGTCTAGATGGTTGGAGTGGACGAGTTCTGGAGCTATGGTGTGGTTAACCAGGCTATCGGGGGAGATACAGAAGAGGCTTGATATGGATGGTTATCGATTGAGGCTGGTGGATACTTTAGAGCTGTTAGCAAGGACAAGAGAGATAACTGGGCAGTAGAGATGAGAAGTCAAAATGCTAAATTTAGGTTTTTATTAGAATGTTACATTTTAGAGGAAATGTCTTTGTATTGTATATGGCTTAGCTGTATTTGGGTAAATCTTTAAATGCTGATTGAAACATAGCTATTGTATTTGGGAAGGGGGTGCTGATAAGGTAGTTAGTGGTTAGGAGGGGAGTTGGTAAATAGTTTGCTAGTCTGTATGGTGCAATTAGATACTGTAAGGTTGCTAAATAGATGGGTTGGGGATTATAATCAGGTAGCTGATTACTGGGAGGTGAATGGTTTTTGTAGTTAGAGTAGAGACTGTGCGTATCCTATTTGATGGATAGTGGATTTCTATTAGATTGTGGAGAGTGGGTGTGGTTGGGGATGGATAAATGTAACTGAAATGCGGTGGGTAGAAATGGGGGTAGGGTAGGGGAGCAGAGTGGAGGCCGAGCGGAGGGACAGTGGAATGAAGCGGACCGAAACCTATTCAGTAGTTTGGCCAGATGCAGAAGAGAAAACCCTATCAGTAGCAATATTTACAAGCAGCTGTGAGTCTTTTTCCAAACTGTGAAAAACTCGTTGTCTGTGGAAGAATCAAACTGCTGTTTAATTTTTAATTTATTTTTGTTTTAATTAATTTTATTTTGTTTGGTTGTACTTTTCTTACTTGGGACTAGAGTAGAGAGACTAGGTGAGTAAAGCCAAATGTTGATAATATATGAAGTGAATCCTTGGTTTATAAAAGAGAGGACAAAGGCAGCAAAGTCTAAGCCTTTAGCACACTTTCCTGAAGTGAGTTAGATGCCAAAGTGATACAGAGGCTAGGGAAAGAGATGCATACTCAGTGGGTGTGGAAGAAAGGTGTTGGTGAAGGGGGGGTTAGTGAGCCGAGAAATACGTGTGCACACCACAACCTAGAGTAATTTGCACAAAAAAAGCTTTTAACACCAGGTGAGGAAGAAGCCATTATGAAAGCCTTATAGTGCCTTCATCCTCATTTAAACTGTAAAAATGTTACCTAAGATGGTATTTTAATAAATATGTTACTTAATACTCAAAGCCGATTCAAAAGCAACGTGTGCACTTTACGATGTTGGATTAAAGGAATTAACTTTAAAAAGAATGGTGGGCTTAACATAAGGAACAATTCTTCCATCTTGAAGAAGCACTTCCAAATTTAACTTCTTTGTACAAAGTTTTAAATGACTAATACTTTAAATACTACCTGCCTTACAATACTGAAGAAAAGCAAACCCTTTTATTAATACTTGCAACTGTACAGGCATGAAAAGCACTGACCATAAATTATAAAGCTTACATTTCCTATTCAAAGTCATATATGGCTCTATCTTCTTCCGCTGCCATGCCTACACTTTCTCAACACCCACCTCCATGTATGATAAAGCCTCTACTAGACTTCCTTGAAAGGGATTGGTCCACTGTTGCTTACAAACTTTGCTGAAGACTACAGTTGTATTCCACACAGAGTGACACCCTCAGTAGGAAAACCTTGGTATCAAGGGTTTGTTAAACATTTCCTGGTTGCTTTGATCATCACTAGATTAGTCAGTTACAGACTGTCTGTTTAGCATAAAGACTAACTTATTGGTGGAACTGGCCTATCAGGCAAGCTATAAGTTATCACTTCAGAATAAGCATTTTTATCTTTTTCTAGATTTTTCCGTTTTTCTCTTTAAAAAGATATTTTCATATCTGTTGAGCTTTTTAAATGTAACATTGTAATTGTGAGACAATTAATTAAAATCAAAATGTTTATTCATATATAATTTAGCAGCATAACATGATTGGATTTTTAATATTTTATCCACCATACTTATACTGAATAGCTGTATCAAGCTGATGTTCTAATTCCTTCTTGCTAAATGTATCTGCCTGTCAGGCTATGATTAGTATTTTCATTTTCCTCCCAGATTTTCCATAGTGCTTTAAAATGAGGGAAATATTTAATTGTTATTATAAGATGAGTTAAATCAGAGGTAACAGCCAAAAGATGTAACAGTTTCCCAAGAACTGTCTGAATTTCTACAAGTGCAAGGAGACACTATTTTCTATCACAATGAATGCATATTACCTCCATTTATTGCTACTTATCTAATGCATATGTACACCCAAGGGGACTCTTAAGAGAAATCATGCTTTCAGAGTCTATCAAGGCTTGAATGTCATTCTTTTTGAAAATACAGCACTCTTTACTAGCTTTTTTGTAATAAAATGACATGTGACTCAATTATCCTACATATTGGAACAACTTCAGTTACAGCATATATTTCAACTTTTACATTTCCAGCAAAGTTAGTAGTAGTATAGAAGTTAGCAATGTGATCATGCTGTCTACATTTGTTACATGTTAAGACATTACTTTCTGCTTTTTGTTTTGCAGGAGAGAGTACATTTCCTAATTCCCTCCTGCAGTTCTAGCTTTAAAAACAAAAGTTATGTACTCACCATGTGGAAGACCTACTCGGTGGTGTAAACCTTGGCTCTAGCTGATTATCATATCTGAAGTGACACCCCAACGCCATGTGCAAAAATGGAAAAAGGGATTGTGGATGGATGGATGGATAGCTGGATGTACTCACCATAACAATGCATCTATGGTGTCCATTTTCAATCTTCCAAAACTGATGGGTCTCGTATCTGACTCGGCCACTTTTACCAGATACTGGGATACAACTCTAGAGCTCCTCCCTTTACCCATAATGCCCCACTAACATAACCTACCTCAGATCGAGTTTGCTTCCCCAGGAATCCATAGTTAATACTATAAGGAATTTAAAAAATCAGAGATGATAGATATAAAACTGGAACTCAAACAAGGAACAATAGTTCACAAAGCATTATCCCTTAGGTTTCTCCAGAAGTTAAGCAAAGGGGGTTAGGCGGGAAGGATGTTGATGAAGAATGAAAATGGACAACACAGATGCATTGTTATGGAGAGTACATAACTTCTGTATCTGTTGTTGTCATTTTCATTCATTCCTCAATTGATGGGACAGAGTTCCCAGCTGAATGAACCTTGGGTGGTCTTCATGGAAGGATATTTAGGAGTACTGTCGAGCCAAAGGCTGCTGTGTTTCTAGAAACCAAATCCAATCTGTACTGAGCAATAAAGGTATGAGCATTGAACCAAGTGGCAGTGGCACAAATGTCATCTATTGATGCTCTTGACCTAAAACTGAAGAGATGGCCATAGACCTTGTGGAATGTGCTCTAGGGATCTTAGGCAAAAATAACCCTCTTTGGCTGTAGACAAAGAATATGTAATCAGTTAACCATTTGGCTAAGGTCACTGTCCCCAAATCCCAAACAAATGGGTCAATTCATAGGGGTGACAAATTCAGTAAAAACTGCACCACCAGTCTTCCCTACTATCCCCTGCATGAAATCCCTACTAGCACCCTCCCCCCTTCATTTTTTATTAATGTGAAATTGTTAATTTTTTTCTTATACAGCACAGTCCCTGGGCTGGCAGTTATATCAGCAATCAAACATAGTTTCTGCTGTAGTTATACCAGTTTCTCGTCAGTCCCTACCTCTTATTCCATAATTTTGTTTAATAATTCCTCTACAGTTATGTTCAGCAGTTAAGTATTCCAGGAAAAGAACAGTCACAATGATGTAGGAGTCCAAATATGGTTTACATTTGGCAGTAAAATACTGTAAGGAATTGAAAATTGTCAAAGTTTTTGAAAACTTGCCCATGCAGACTTCATCAGTATAAGACCAAGGAGGTAGTGGAGATGAGATATACATAAAAACATATTTTTACAAGTTAAAATGACACAGACTGCTTGGCTTTGCAGATTCAAACAATGCACAGTAATTAAGCTGCTTTTTATCCAAGCTTCACATACCACATAGTCCCTCCAAGATGTATATTGTCCTAAAAACAAAAGTCCCAAGTCTGCAGGCCTTTCCTAAGCCCAGCTTCCCACTCTAAGCAAGTATTTCAACAAGGTGCACTCAACAGGTTAGCCCTGACTGGGCACTCCCATTCCACATTTATAAGGTCTTCATTAAAGTGATCCTCGAAGGTGAGGAATTAACTTGCTTGTTTGCTGCTTTTAAGCAGCCTCCTTATATACAACCTTGATTGTCAATTAAAACCTTACTGTGTAGCTGTCTGGTGTGAGAATATTACAGGCTTAAAGATTACTACTAAGCTAACTGCCCTTGTAGGTTACATTAAGTATAGTCAATTACCCACTGTGGGAATCAAACTTTACACCTTGCGTCTGTAAGGTAAATACCTTAACCATTAAGCCAACCTCCAATCCCACTTTGCCCTGCTTCATACTTTAGTACAATTAAAGACACCTTAACAATTTTTAAAGCTGCATTATACATTTTCCAGGCAATGTTTTAGAATATGTAGTTCTATACATACATATCTATCTGTATAAACACAGAGAAAACTGGTAATAAATAAATGAGCCCTTTTACCCTGAATGAGTTTCATACGATCTGCTGAAGCTTAATTAGGGATGAAAGAGTTCATCTGTTTTTCTTTTCTTTTTCAAAAAAGTATCAGTTTCTAAACAAGTTATAAGTGTGTGATTGCTTCAAAGTCTCATTTGAGCTTTTCCACAGTTTGTGTTTTTTTTTCTGAGTTTAAGGAGTCTCAGCCAGCAACTTCATTGTTCAAGAAGTACCAGTCTTCCTTGTCATTTAATGTTTTTTTTTTTCCTTATGGAAGGGAGATGCCTTACCCCATAAGCTGGAAAACTACTGCACCTCACTACAATGATCTGTTGGAGATTATACAAACATATATATATATATATATATATATATATATATATATATATATATATAGGTAGGTACTAGGCTATCTGCCTGAAGGCATTTATAAGCCTAGCTGGAATGTATTGGCTTTCGCTGCCCCCTTAGATTAGTTCACTATGCCTCTGTCCAGCAGAGCCACTGAAGTGATCCCCAGGGTAAACTTTCTTTTCCCATCCACTCATCAAGGTTTCTCTTGAAGAGTGTTAGTGAGGAGCTCTGCCTAATGTAGATTGGAATCTTGTTCCAGAGCATGGGAAGTCTCTGGGACAGAAATCTATCCCGCGAGCATGTCCTATTTATTGTTGTGGTGAGGTTTAGATCCCTAGAGTGTGTGGCTTGAGGGGATATTTTTTTTTTTTTAGGTGGAGCATGTCCATCAATTCTGGGTTGGACATGGCCTTGTATGTCAGGCAGAGATCAACTCTGAATAGGCGGTATGCAACCGAGTACAACTGGAGTTTCTTCAGTTGAGCTGCATAGTGCATCTGTTTTAGGCCAGTGATCCTCTTGGTGAGGTACTTCTGTGGTCTT